>NW_026609268.1:312500-337500 GCF_029499605.1 Hyla sarda
AGAGAGAGAGAGAGATGGAAATACTTTTTTAAACATGTTTTCACCTTTTTTTTTAACCTTCTTTTTTTCTTCTCTCCATGTTTTCCTTCTTTCCTCCTTTTTTCCTATGCTGCTGCTTCTTATTTTTCTTCTTTTTCAGACCCTATCATTGCACTATTGCTTATTCAATACCACCAGCAGATGGAGACACTATATTACAACATTAGTTGTGAGCAGCAGTTTGTACAAACAAATGCCTCATAGCTGATGTCCTATCCATTATTGCAATGGATGGTTGGCTGGCAACATTTGTTTTTATTATTCCAATACCACAGTACCAATGCATGGTCAATCAACAGCAATGACACCCCCATGTCAATTAACAAGATTCAGCACCCACTACCTGAAAGACAGCTACCTATCATGTCATGTTCAACCTGCACAGGTGTGCTGGTTGCTGAGCTTATTCAATTAAAGAGGACATTCAGCAGCAGCAGTCCTGTGCCTGGTCGCTCCAACAGTGGCCAGACACAAGCGGCACCACCTATTGTCTTTTGCCTGCAGTAGGGGCCCACTGGACTAGCCAGCAAGCAGCTGCAGCAGTAGTAAATAAACAGGTAATCTTTCTTTCCAACACTGAACCCTGGTGGTGCACTTAATATATGCTACCAGATAGGGGACATATCAGATATTAAACTGATATAAACAGACACCACATTTGATACCAGCCAAAAGGAAGAATGAGAAGTGATAACTGTGAAAGGGGAGGAACCAACGCTGTCCCCTTCACATGCACCATCACTACTTGTAGGAAGGGAGGCTGGCTGGCAGCCTCCCATACACACTCTGGCTGGGTGGCAGTCACCCACCAGTACACACAGCAGGCCCTAAACCCATATCATTATTGCTAAGCAGGAAGATGGGAGTCCATTTCACTCTGATGGACCATTTTTAAATGCAATCCATAACCTGGCTTTGGCAGGAACCCTTCTTACTCCTCCTACTTGCATTTGATACTGGGTTTAGGATCTGCATAGGAAACACACACACACACACACACACACACACAAGCACACACTTACCTGTGTTGCCTGCTGACGCCTCCTTGGCTGTCCCCAAACGGTATAAAACCAACAGCCACGGGAAGCTGTAAGGATAGAGGACATACCTGCATCCTATTGGACTCACTTGTCTTGGTTAAATCCAGCTTATTTGAAAACTTATGGTGCTGCTGCTTCTGATCATGGCAGTGCTGCTTCTGACAAGGCTGTTCTTTGGTGGGCCTAGGTGACATCACAATCTCCATGGTTACATACACAACAAAGGTCAGATGTTGTTTACACCTGGCCATGCCAGTGGTATTGAGTAGCATATCACAGTGCTAAGGGTCCTGGATGCAACAATCTTTCAATGGGGAATAGCCGCACTGAGTTTGTCAAGTGCACCCATGTTTGCAACTCCAACAATACACACATATGTATGTATGTATGTTGTATGTATGTATGTATGTATGTGTATCTATCTATCTATCTATCTATCTCTTTCTCTCTCTCTATATGTATATATATATATATATATATATATATATATATATATATATATAATTTATTTTTCTTTTAAATATATATATATATATATATATATATATATACATATATAGAGAGAGAGAGATGGAAATACTTTTTTAAACATGTTTTCACCCTTTTTTTACCTTTTTTTCTTCTCTCCATGTTTTCCTTCTTTCCTCCTTTTTTCCTATGCTGCTGCTTCTTATTTTTCTTCTTTTTCAGACCCTATCATTGCACTATTGCTTATTCAATACCACCAGCAGATGGAGACACTATATTACAACATTAGTTGTGAGCAGCAATTTGTACAAACAAATGCCTCATAGCTGATGTCCTATCCATTATTGCAATGGATGGCTGGCTGGCAACATTTGTTTTAATTATTCCAATACCACAGTACCAATGCATGGTCAATTAACAAGATTCAGCACCCACTACCTGAAAGACAGCTACCTATCATGTCATGTCCAACCTGCACAGGTGTGCTGGTTGCTGAGCTTATTCAATTAAAGAGGACATTCAGCAGCAGCAGTCCTGTGCCTGGTCGCTCCAACAGGGGCCAGACACAAGCGGCACCACCTATTGTCTTTTGCCTGCAGTAGGGGCCCACTGGACTAGCCAGCAAGCAGCTGCAGCAAATAAACAGGTAATCTTTCTTTCCAACACTGAACCCTGGTGGTGCACTTAATATATGCTACCAGATAGGGGACATATCAGATATTAAACTGATATAAACAGACACCACATTTGATACCAGCCAAAAGGAAGAATGAGAAGTGATAACTGTGAAAGGGGAGGAACCAACGCTGTCCCCTTCACATGCACCATCACTACTTGTAGGAAGGGAGGCTGGCTGGCAGCCTCCCATACACACTCTGGCTGGGTGGCAGTCACCCACCAGTACACACAGCAGACCATAAACCCATATCATTATTGCTAAGCAGGAAGATGGGAGTCCATTTCACTCTGATGGACCATTTTTAAATGCAATCCATAACCTGGCTTTGGCAGGAACCCTTCTTACTCCTCCTACTTGCATTTGATACTGGGTTTAGGATCTGCATAGGAAACACACACACACACACAAGCACACACTTACCTGTGTTGCCTGCTGACGCCTCCTTGGCTGTCCCCAAACGGTATAAAACCAACAGCCACGGGAAGCTGTAAGGATAGAGGACATACCTGCATCCTATTGGACTCACTTGTCTTGGTTAAATCCAGCTTATTTGAAAACCTATGGATCTGCTGCTTCTGCTCATGGCAGTGCTGCTTCTGACAAGGCTGTTCTTTGGTGGGCCTAGGTGACATCACAATCTCCATGGTTACATACACAACAAAGGTCAGATGTTGTTTACACCTGGCCATGCCAGTGGTATTGAGTAGCATATCACACTGCTAAGGGTCCTGGATGCAACAATCTTTCAATGGGGAATAGCCGCACTGAGTTTGTCAAGTGCACCCATGTTTGCAACTCCAACAATACACACATATGTATGTATGTATGTTGTATGTATGTATGTATGTATGTATGTGTATCTATCTATCTATCTCTTTCTCTCTCTCTATATGTATATATATATATATATATAATTTTTTTTCTTTTAAATATATATATATATATATATATATATATATATATATATATACATATATATATAGAGAGAGAGATGGAAATACTTTTTTAAACATGTTTTCACCTTTTTTTTACCTTCTTTTTTTCTTCTCTCCATGTTTTCCTTCTTTCCTCCTTTTTTCCTATGCTGTTGCTTCTTATTTTTCTTCTTTTTCAGACCCTATCATTGCACTATTGCTTATTCAATACCACCAGCAGATGGAGACACTATATTACAACATTAGTTGTGAGCAGCAGTTTGTACAAACAAATGCCTCATAGTTGATGTCCTATCCATTATTGCAATGGATGGCTGGCTGGCAACATTTGTTTTAATTATTCCAATACCACAGTACCAATGCATGGTCAATTAACAAGATTCAGCACCCACTACCTGAAAGACAGCTACCTATCATGTCATGTCCAACCTGCACAGGTGTGCTGGTTGCTGAGCTTATTCAATTAAAGAGGACATTCAGCAGCAGCAGTCCTGTGCCTGGTCGCTCCAACAGGGGCCAGACACAAGCGGCACCACCTATTGTCTTTTGCCTGCAGTAGGGGCCCACTGGACTAGCCAGCAAGCAGCTGCAGCAGTAAATAAACAGGTAATCTTTCTTTCCAACACTGAACCCTGGTGGTGCACTTAATATATGCTACCAGATAGGAGACATATCAGATAGTAAACTGATATAAACAGACACCACATTTGATACCAGCCAAAAGGAAGAATGAGAAGTGATAACTGTGAAAGGGGAGGAACCAACGCTCTCCCCTTCACATGCACCATCACTACTTGTAGGAAGGGAGGCTGGCTGGCAGCCTCCCATACACACTCTGGCTGGGTGGCAGTCACCCACCAGTACACACAGCAGACCCTAAACCCATATCATTATTGCTAAGCAGGAAGATGGGAGTCCATTTCACTCTGATGGACCATTTTTAAATGCAATCCATAACCTGGCTTTGGCAGGAACCCTTCTTACTCCTCCTACTTGCATTTGATACTGGGTTTAGGATCTGCATAGGAAACACACACACACACACACAAGCACACAATTACCTGTGTTGCCTGCTGACGCCTCCTTGGCTGTCCCCAAACGGTATAAAACCAACAGCCACGGGAAGCTGTAAGGATAGAGGACATACCTGCATCCTATTGGACTCACTTGTCTTGGTTAAATCCAGCTTATTTGAAAACCTATGGATCTGCTGCTTCTGCTCATGGCAGTGCTGCTTCTGACAAGGCTGTTCTTTGGTGGGCCTAGGTGACATCACAATCTCCATGGTTACATACACAACAAAGGTCAGATGTTGTTTACACCTGGCCATGCCAGTGGTATTGAGTAGCATATCACAGTGCTAAGGGTCCTGGATGCAACAATCTTTCAATGGGGAATAGCCGCACTGAGTTTGTCAAGTGCACCCATGTTTGCAACTCCAACAATACACACATATGTATGTATGTATGTATGTATGTATGTATGTATGTATCTATCTATCTATCTATCTCTCTTTCTATATGTATATATATATATATATATTTTTTTTTTTTCTTTTAAATATATATATATATATATACATATATAGAGAGAGAGAGAGATGGAAATACTTTTTTAAACATGTTTTCACCTTTTTTTTTAACCTTCTTTTTTTCTTCTCTCCATGTTTTCCTTCTTTCCTCCTTTTTTCCTATGCTGCTGCTTCTTATTTTTCTTCTTTTTCAGACCCTATCATTGCACTATTGCTTATTCAATACCACCAGCAGATGGAGACACTATATTACAACATTAGTTGTGAGCAGCAGTTTGTACAAACAAATGCCTCATAGCTGATGTCCTATCCATTATTGCAATGGATGGTTGGCTGGCAACATTTGTTTTTATTATTCCAATACCACAGTACCAATGCATGGTCAATCAACAGCAATGACACCCCCATGTCAATTAACAAGATTCAGCACCCACTACCTGAAAGACAGCTACCTATCATGTCATGTTCAACCTGCACAGGTGTGCTGGTTGCTGAGCTTATTCAATTAAAGAGGACATTCAGCAGCAGCAGTCCTGTGCCTGGTCGCTCCAACAGTGGCCAGACACAAGCGGCACCACCTATTGTCTTTTGCCTGCAGTAGGGGCCCACTGGACTAGCCAGCAAGCAGCTGCAGCAGTAAATAAACAGGTAATCTTTCTTTCCAACACTGAACCCTGGTGGTGCACGTAATATATGCTACCAGATAGGGGACATATCAGATATTAAACTGATATAAACAGACACCACATTTGATACCAGCCAAAAGGAAGAATGAGAAGTGATAACTGTGAAAGGGGAGGAACCAACGCTGTCCCCTTCACATGCACCATCACTACTTGTAGGAAGGGAGGCTGGCTGGCAGCCTCCCATACACACTCTGGCTGGGTGGCAGTCACCCACCAGTACACACAGCAGGCCCTAAACCCATATCATTATTGCTAAGCAGGAAGATGGGAGTCCATTTCACTCTGATGGACCATTTTTAAATGCAATCCATAACCTGGCTTTGGCAGGAACCCTTCTTACTCCTCCTACTTGCATTTGATACTGGGTTTTGGATCTGCATAGGAAACACACACACACACACACACACACACACAAGCACACACTTACCTGTGTTGCCTGCTGACGCCTCCTTGGCTGTCCCCAAACGGTATAAAACCAACAGCCACGGGAAGCTGTAAGGATAGAGGACATACCTGCATCCTATTGGACTCACTTGTCTTGGTTAAATCCAGCTTATTTGAAAACTTATGGTGCTGCTGCTTCTGATCATGGCAGTGCTGCTTCTGACAAGGCTGTTCTTTGGTGGGCCTAGGTGACATCACAATCTCCATGGTTACATACACAACAAAGGTCAGATGTTGTTTACACCTGGCCATGCCAGTGGTATTGAGTAGCATATCACAGTGCTAAGGGTCCTGGATGCAACAATCTTTCAATGGGGAATAGCCGCACTGAGTTTGTCAAGTGCACCCATGTTTGCAACTCCAACAATACACACATATGTATGTATGTATGTTGTATGTATGTATGTATGTATGTGTATCTATCTATCTATCTATCTCTTTCTCTCTCTCTATATGTATATATATATATATATATATATATATATATAATTTATTTTTCTTTTAAATATATATATATATATATATATATATATACATATATAGAGAGAGAGAGATGGAAATACTTTTTTAAACATGTTTTCACCCTTTTTTTACCTTCTTTTTTTCTTCTCTCCATGTTTTCCTTCTTTCCTCCTTTTTTCCTATGCTGCTGCTTCTTATTTTTCTTCTTTTTCAGACCCTATCATTGCACTATTGCTTATTCAATACCACCAGCAGATGGAGACACTATATTACAACATTAGTTGTGAGCAGCAATTTGTACAAACAAATGCCTCATAGCTGATGTCCTATCCATTATTGCAATGGATGGCTGGCTGGCAACATTTGTTTTAATTATTCCAATACCACAGTACCAATGCATGGTCAATTAACAAGATTCAGCACCCACTACCTGAAAGACAGCTACCTATCATGTCATGTCCAACCTGCACAGGTGTGCTGGTTGCTGAGCTTATTCAATTAAAGAGGACATTCAGCAGCAGCAGTCCTGTGCCTGGTCGCTCCAACAGGGGCCAGACACAAGCGGCACCACCTATTGTCTTTTGCCTGCAGTAGGGGCCCACTGGACTAGCCAGCAAGCAGCTGCAGCAAATAAACAGGTAATCTTTCTTTCCAACACTGAACCCTGGTGGTGCACTTAATATATGCTACCAGATAGGGGACATATCAGATATTAAACTGATATAAACAGACACCACATTTGATACCAGCCAAAAGGAAGAATGAGAAGTGATAACTGTGAAAGGGGAGGAACCAACGCTGTCCCCTTCACATGCACCATCACTACTTGTAGGAAGGGAGGCTGGCTGGCAGCCTCCCATACACACTCTGGCTGGGTGGCAGTCACCCACCAGTACACACAGCAGACCATAAACCCATATCATTATTGCTAAGCAGGAAGATGGGAGTCCATTTCACTCTGATGGACCATTTTTAAATGCAATCCATAACCTGGCTTTGGCAGGAACCCTTCTTACTCCTCCTACTTGCATTTCATACTGGGTTTAGGATCTGCATAGGAAACACACACACACACACAAGCACACACTTACCTGTGTTGCCTGCTGACGCCTCCTTGGCTGTCCCCAAACGGTATAAAACCAACAGCCACGGGAAGCTGTAAGGATAGAGGACATACCTGCATCCTATTGGACTCACTTGTCTTGGTTAAATCCAGCTTATTTGAAAACCTATGGATCTGCTGCTTCTGCTCATGGCAGTGCTGCTTCTGACAAGGCTGTTCTTTGGTGGGCCTAGGTGACATCACAATCTCCATGGTTACATACACAACAAAGGTCAGATGTTGTTTACACCTGGCCATGCCAGTGGTATTGAGTAGCATATCACACTGCTAAGGGTCCTGGATGCAACAATCTTTCAATGGGGAATAGCCGCACTGAGTTTGTCAAGTGCACCCATGTTTGCAACTCCAACAATACACACATATGTATGTATGTATGTATGTATCTATCTATCTATCTATCTATCTCTTTCTATCTCTTTCTCTCTTTCTTTATGTATATATATATATATATATATATATATATATAATTTTTTTTTCTTTTAAATATATATATATATATATATATATATATATGTATGTATATACATATATAGAGAGAGAGAGAGATGGAAATACTTTTTTAAACATGTTTTCACCTTTTTTTTTAACCTTCTTTTTTTCTTCTCTCCATGTTTTCCTTCTTTCCTCCTTTTTTCCTATGCTGCTGCTTCTTATTTTTCTTCTTTTTCAGACCCTATCATTGCACTATTGCTTATTCAATACCACCAGCAGATGGAGACACTATATTACAACATTAGTTGTGAGCAGCAATTTGTACAAACAAATGCCTCATAGCTGATGTCCTATCCATTATTGCAATGGATGGCTGGCTGGCAACATTTGTTTTAATTATTCCAATACCACAGTACTAATGCATGGTCAATCAACAGCAATGACACCCCCATGTCAATTAACAAGATTCAGCACCCACTACCTGAAAGACAGCTACCTATCATGTCATGTTCAACCTGCACAGGTGTGCTGGTTGCTGAGCTTATTCAATTAAAGAGGACATTCAGCAGCAGCAGTCCTGTGCCTGGTCGCTCCAACAGGGGCCAGACACAAGCGGCACCACCTATTGTCTTTTGCCTGCAGTAGGGGCCCACTGGACTAGCCAGCAAGCAGCTGCAGCTGCAGCAGTAAATAAACAGGTAATCTTTCTTTCCAACACTGAACCCTGGTGGTGCACTTAATATATGCTACCAGATAGGGGACATATCAGATATTAAACTGATATAAACAGACACCACATTTGATACCAGCCAAAAGGAAGAATGAGAAGTGATAACTGTGAAAGGGGAGGAACCAACGCTGTCCCCTTCACATGCACCATCACTACTTGTAGGAAGGGAGGCTGGCTGGCAGCCTCCCATACACACTCTGGCTGGGTGGCAGTCACCCACCAGTACACACAGCAGGCCCTAAACCAATATCATTATTGCTAAGCAGGAAGATGGGAGTCCATTTCACTCTGATGGACCATTTTTAAATGCAATCCATAACCTGGCTTTGGCAGGAACCCTTCTTACTCCTCCTACTTACATTTGATACTGGGTTTAGGATCTGCATAGGAAACACACACACACACACAAGCACACACTTACCTGTGTTGCCTGCTGACGCCTCCTTGGCTGTCCCCAAACGGTATAAAACCAACAGCCACGGGAAGCTGTAAGGATAGAGGACATACCTGCATCCTATTGGACTCACTTGTCTTGGTTAAATCCAGCTTATTTGAAAACCTACGGTGCTGCTGCTTCTGCTCATGGCAGTGCTGCTTCTGACAAGGCTGTTCTTTGGTGGGCCTAGGTGACATCACAATCTCCATGGTTACATACACAACAAAGGTCAGATGTTGTTTACACCAGGCCATCCCAGTGGTATTGAGTAGCATATCACAGCGCTAAGGGTCCTGGATGCAACAATCTTTCAATGGGGAATAGCCGCACTGAGTTTGTCAAGTGCACCCATGTTTGCAACTCCAACAATACACACATATGTATGTTTGTATGTATGTATGTATGTATGTATGTATGTATCTATCTATCTATCTCTCTTTCAATATGTATATATATATATATATATATATATATATATATAATTTTTTTTTCTTTTAATATATATATATATATATATATATATATATATATATATACATATATAGAGAGAGAGAGAGATGGAAATACTTTTTTAAACATGTTTTCACCTTTTTTTTTAACCTTCTTTTTTTCTTCTCTCCATGTTTTCCTTCTTTCCTCCTTTTTTCCTATGCTGCTGCTTCTTATTTTTCTTCTTTTTCAGACCCTATCATTGCACTATTGCTTATTCAATACCACCAGCAGATGGAGACACTATATTACAACATTAGTTGTGAGCAGCAGTTTGTACAAACAAATGCCTCATAGCTGATGTCCTATCCATTATTGCAATGGATGGTTGGCTGGCAACATTTGCTTTTATTATTCCAATACCACAGTACCAATGCATGGTCAATCAACAGCAATGACACCCCCATGTCAATTAACAAGATTCAGCACCCACTACCTGAAAGACAGCTACCTATCATGTCATGTTCAACCTGCACAGGTGTGCTGGTTGCTGAGCTTATTCAATTAAAGAGGACATTCAGCAGCAGCAGTCCTGTGCCTGGTCGCTCCAACAGGGGCCAGACACAAGCGGCACCACCTATTGTCTTTTGCCTGCAGTAGGGGCCCACTGGACTAGCCAGCAAGCAGCTGCAGCAGTAAATAAACAGGTAATCTTTCTTTCCAACACTGAACCCTGGTGGTGCACTTAATATATGCTACCAGATAGGGGACATATCAGATATTAAACTGATATAAACAGACACCACATTTGATACCAGCCAAAAGGAAGAATGAGAAGTGATAACTGTGAAAGGGGAGGAACCAACGCTGTCCCCTTCACATGCACCATCACTACTTGTAGGAAGGGAGGCTGGCTGGCAGCCTCCCATACACACTCTGGCTGGGTGGCAGTCACCCACCAGTACACACAGCAGACCCTAAACCCATATCATTATTGCTAAGCAGGAAGATGGGAGTCCATTTCACTCTGATGGACCATTTTTAAATGCAATCCATAACCTGGCTTTGGCAGGAACCCTTCTTACTCCTCCTACTTGCATTTGATACTGGGTTTAGGATCTGCATAGGAAACACACACACACACACACAAGCACACAATTACCTGTGTTGCCTGCTGACGCCTCCTTGGCTGTCCCCAAACGGTATAAAACCAACAGCCACGGGAAGCTGTAAGGATAGAGGACATACCTGCATCCTATTGGACTCACTTGTCTTGGTTAAATCCAGCTTATTTGAAAACCTATGGATCTGCTGCTTCTGCTCATGGCAGTGCTGCTTCTGACAAGGCTGTTCTTTGGTGGGCCTAGGTGACATCACAATCTCCATGGTTACATACACAACAAAGGTCAGATGTTGTTTACACCTGGCCATGCCAGTGGTATTGAGTAGCATATCACAGTGCTAAGGGTCCTGGATGCAACAATCTTTCAATGGGGAATAGCCGCACTGAGTTTGTCAAGTGCACCCATGTTTGCAACTCCAACAATACACACATATGTATGTATGTATGTATGTATGTATGTATGTATCTATCTATCTCTCTTTCTATATGTATATATATATATATATATTTTTTTTTTTCTTTTAAATATATATATATATATATACATATATAGAGAGAGAGAGAGATGGAAATACTTTTTTAAACATGTTTTCACCTTTTTTTTTAACCTTCTTTTTTTCTTCTCTCCATGTTTTCCTTCTTTCCTCCTTTTTTCCTATGCTGCTGCTTCTTATTTTTCTTCTTTTTCAGACCCTATCATTGCACTATTGCTTATTCAATACCACCAGCAGATGGAGACACTATATTACAACATTAGTTGTGAGCAGCAGTTTGTACAAACAAATGCCTCATAGCTGATGTCCTATCCATTATTGCAATGGATGGTTGGCTGGCAACATTTGTTTTTATTATTCCAATACCACAGTACCAATGCATGGTCAATCAACAGCAATGACACCCCCATGTCAATTAACAAGATTCAGCACCCACTACCTGAAAGACAGCTACCTATCATGTCATGTTCAACCTGCACAGGTGTGCTGGTTGCTGAGCTTATTCAATTAAAGAGGACATTCAGCAGCAGCAGTCCTGTGCCTGGTCGCTCCAACAGTGGCCAGACACAAGCGGCACCACCTATTGTCTTTTGCCTGCAGTAGGGGCCCACTGGACTAGCCAGCAAGCAGCTGCAGCAGTAGTAAATAAACAGGTAATCTTTCTTTCCAACACTGAACCCTGGTGGTGCACTTAATATATGCTACCAGATAGGGGACATATCAGATATTAAACTGATATAAACAGACACCACATTTGATACCAGCCAAAAGGAAGAATGAGAAGTGATAACTGTGAAAGGGGAGGAACCAACGCTGTCCCCTTCACATGCACCATCACTACTTGTAGGAAGGGAGGCTGGCTGGCAGCCTCCCATACACACTCTGGCTGGGTGGCAGTCACCCACCAGTACACACAGCAGGCCCTAAACCCATATCATTATTGCTAAGCAGGAAGATGGGAGTCCATTTCACTCTGATGGACCATTTTTAAATGCAATCCATAACCTGGCTTTGGCAGGAACCCTTCTTACTCCTCCTACTTGCATTTGATACTGGGTTTAGGATCTGCATAGGAAACACACACACACACACACACACACACACACAAGCACACACTTACCTGTGTTGCCTGCTGACGCCTCCTTGGCTGTCCCCAAACGGTATAAAACCAACAGCCACGGGAAGCTGTAAGGATAGAGGACATACCTGCATCCTATTGGACTCACTTGTCTTGGTTAAATCCAGCTTATTTGAAAACTTATGGTGCTGCTGCTTCTGATCATGGCAGTGCTGCTTCTGACAAGGCTGTTCTTTGGTGGGCCTAGGTGACATCACAATCTCCATGGTTACATACACAACAAAGGTCAGATGTTGTTTACACCTGGCCATGCCAGTGGTATTGAGTAGCATATCACAGTGCTAAGGGTCCTGGATGCAACAATCTTTCAATGGGGAATAGCCGCACTGAGTTTGTCAAGTGCACCCATGTTTGCAACTCCAACAATACACACATATGTATGTATGTATGTTGTATGTATGTATGTATGTATGTGTATCTATCTATCTATCTATCTATCTCTTTCTCTCTCTCTATATGTATATATATATATATATATATATATATATATAATTTATTTTTCTTTTAAATATATATATATATATATATATATATATATATATATATATACATATATAGAGAGAGAGAGATGGAAATACTTTTTTAAACATGTTTTCACCCTTTTTTTACCTTCTTTTTTTCTTCTCTCCATGTTTTCCTTCTTTCCTCCTTTTTTCCTATGCTGCTGCTTCTTATTTTTCTTCTTTTTCAGACCCTATCATTGCACTATTGCTTATTCAATACCACCAGCAGATGGAGACACTATATTACAACATTAGTTGTGAGCAGCAATTTGTACAAACAAATGCCTCATAGCTGATGTCCTATCCATTATTGCAATGGATGGCTGGCTGGCAACATTTGTTTTAATTATTCCAATACCACAGTACCAATGCATGGTCAATTAACAAGATTCAGCACCCACTACCTGAAAGACAGCTACCTATCATGTCATGTCCAACCTGCACAGGTGTGCTGGTTGCTGAGCTTATTCAATTAAAGAGGACATTCAGCAGCAGCAGTCCTGTGCCTGGTCGCTCCAACAGGGGCCAGACACAAGCGGCACCACCTATTGTCTTTTGCCTGCAGTAGGGGCCCACTGGACTAGCCAGCAAGCAGCTGCAGCAAATAAACAGGTAATCTTTCTTTCCAACACTGAACCCTGGTGGTGCACTTAATATATGCTACCAGATAGGGGACATATCAGATATTAAACTGATATAAACAGACACCATATTTGATACCAGCCAAAAGGAAGAATGAGAAGTGATAACTGTGAAAGGGGAGGAACCAACGCTGTCCCCTTCACATGCACCATCACTACTTGTAGGAAGGGAGGCTGGCTGGCAGCCTCCCATACACACTCTGGCTGGGTGGCAGTCACCCACCAGTACACACAGCAGACCATAAACCCATATCATTATTGCTAAGCAGGAAGATGGGAGTCCATTTCACTCTGATGGACCATTTTTAAATGCAATCCATAACCTGGCTTTGGCAGGAACCCTTCTTACTCCTCCTACTTGCATTTGATACTGGGTTTAGGATCTGCATAGGAAACACACACACACACACAAGCACACACTTACCTGTGTTGCCTGCTGACGCCTCCTTGGCTGTCCCCAAACGGTATAAAACCAACAGCCACGGGAAGCTGTAAGGATAGAGGACATACCTGCATCCTATTGGACTCACTTGTCTTGGTTAAATCCAGCTTATTTGAAAACCTATGGATCTGCTGCTTCTGCTCATGGCAGTGCTGCTTCTGACAAGGCTGTTCTTTGGTGGGCCTAGGTGACATCACAATCTCCATGGTTACATACACAACAAAGGTCAGATGTTGTTTACACCTGGCCATGCCAGTGGTATTGAGTAGCATATCACACTGCTAAGGGTCCTGGATGCAACAATCTTTCAATGGGGAATAGCCGCACTGAGTTTGTCAAGTGCACCCATGTTTGCAACTCCAACAATACACACATATGTATGTATGTATGTTGTATGTATGTATGTATGTATGTGTATCTATCTATCTATCTATCTATCTCTTTCTCTCTCTCTATATGTATATATATATATATATATATATATATATAATTTATTTTTCTTTTAAATATATATATATATATATATATATATATATATATACATATATAGAGAGAGAGAGATGGAAATACTTTTTTAAACATGTTTTCACCCTTTTTTTACCTTCTTTTTTTCTTCTCTCCATGTTTTCCTTCTTTCCTCCTTTTTTCCTATGCTGCTGCTTCTTATTTTTCTTCTTTTTCAGACCCTATCATTGCACTATTGCTTATTCAATACCACCAGCAGATGGAGACACTATATTACAACATTAGTTGTGAGCAGCAATTTGTACAAACAAATGCCTCATAGCTGATGTCCTATCCATTATTGCAATGGATGGCTGGCTGGCAACATTTGTTTTAATTATTCCAATACCACAGTACCAATGCATGGTCAATTAACAAGATTCAGCACCCACTACCTGAAAGACAGCTACCTATCATGTCATGTCCAACCTGCACAGGTGTGCTGGTTGCTGAGCTTATTCAATTAAAGAGGACATTCAGCAGCAGCAGTCCTGTGCCTGGTCGCTCCAACAGGGGCCAGACACAAGCGGCACCACCTATTGTCTTTTGCCTGCAGTAGGGGCCCACTGGACTAGCCAGCAAGCAGCTGCAGCAAATAAACAGGTAATCTTTCTTTCCAACACTGAACCCTGGTGGTGCACTTAATATATGCTACCAGATAGGGGACATATCAGATATTAAACTGATATAAACAGACACCACATTTGATACCAGCCAAAAGGAAGAATGAGAAGTGATAACTGTGAAAGGGGAGGAACCAACGCTGTCCCCTTCACATGCACCATCACTACTTGTAGGAAGGGAGGCTGGCTGGCAGCCTCCCATACACACTCTGGCTGGGTGGCAGTCACCCACCAGTACACACAGCAGACCATAAACCCATATCATTATTGCTAAGCAGGAAGATGGGAGTCCATTTCACTCTGATGGACCATTTTTAAATGCAATCCATAACCTGGCTTTGGCAGGAACCCTTCTTACTCCTCCTACTTGCATTTGATACTGGGTTTAGGATCTGCATAGGAAACACACACACACACACAAGCACACACTTACCTGTGTTGCCTGCTGACGCCTCCTTGGCTGTCCCCAAACGGTATAAAACCAACAGCCACGGGAAGCTGTAAGGATAGAGGACATACCTGCATCCTATTGGACTCACTTGTCTTGGTTAAATCCAGCTTATTTGAAAACCTATGGATCTGCTGCTTCTGCTCATGGCAGTGCTGCTTCTGACAAGGCTGTTCTTTGGTGGGCCTAGGTGACATCACAATCTCCATGGTTACATACACAACAAAGGTCAGATGTTGTTTACACCTGGCCATGCCAGTGGTATTGAGTAGCATATCACACTGCTAAGGGTCCTGGATGCAACAATCTTTCAATGGGGAATAGCCGCACTGAGTTTGTCAAGTGCACCCATGTTTGCAACTCCAACAATACACACATATGTATGTATGTATGTTGTATGTATGTATGTATGTATGTATGTGTATCTATCTATCTATCTCTTTCTCTCTCTCTATATGTATATATATATATATATAATTTTTTTTCTTTTAAATATATATATATATATATATATATATATATATACATATATATATAGAGAGAGAGATGGAAATACTTTTTTAAACATGTTTTCACCTTTTTTTTACCTTCTTTTTTTCTTCTCTCCATGTTTTCCTTCTTTCCTCCTTTTTTCCTATGCTGTTGCTTCTTATTTTTCTTCTTTTTCAGACCCTATCATTGCACTATTGCTTATTCAATACCACCAGCAGATGGAGACACTATATTACAACATTAGTTGTGAGCAGCAGTTTGTACAAACAAATGCCTCATAGTTGATGTCCTATCCATTATTGCAATGGATGGCTGGCTGGCAACATTTGTTTTAATTATTCCAATACCACAGTACCAATGCATGGTCAATTAACAAGATTCAGCACCCACTACCTGAAAGACAGCTACCTATCATGTCATGTCCAACCTGCACAGGTGTGCTGGTTGCTGAGCTTATTCAATTAAAGAGGACATTCAGCAGCAGCAGTCCTGTGCCTGGTCGCTCCAACAGGGGCCAGACACAAGCGGCACCACCTATTGTCTTTTGCCTGCAGTAGGGGCCCACTGGACTAGCCAGCAAGCAGCTGCAGCAGTAAATAAACAGGTAATCTTTCTTTCCAACACTGAACCCTGGTGGTGCACTTAATATATGCTACCAGATAGGAGACATATCAGATAGTAAACTGATATAAACAGACACCACATTTGATACCAGCCAAAAGGAAGAATGAGAAGTGATAACTGTGAAAGGGGAGGAACCAACGCTCTCCCCTTCACATGCACCATCACTACTTGTAGGAAGGGAGGCTGGCTGGCAGCCTCCCATACACACTCTGGCTGGGTGGCAGTCACCCACCAGTACACACAGCAGACCCTAAACCCATATCATTATTGCTAAGCAGGAAGATGGGAGTCCATTTCACTCTGATGGACCATTTTTAAATGCAATCCATAACCTGGCTTTGGCAGGAACCCTTCTTACTCCTCCTACTTGCATTTGATACTGGGTTTAGGATCTGCATAGGAAACACACACACACACACACAAGCACACAATTACCTGTGTTGCCTGCTGACGCCTCCTTGGCTGTCCCCAAACGGTATAAAACCAACAGCCACGGGAAGCTGTAAGGATAGAGGACATACCTGCATCCTATTGGACTCACTTGTCTTGGTTAAATCCAGCTTATTTGAAAACCTATGGATCTGCTGCTTCTGCTCATGGCAGTGCTGCTTCTGACAAGGCTGTTCTTTGGTGGGCCTAGGTGACATCACAATCTCCATGGTTACATACACAACAAAGGTCAGATGTTGTTTACACCTGGCCATGCCAGTGGTATTGAGTAGCATATCACAGTGCTAAGGGTCCTGGATGCAACAATCTTTCAATGGGGAATAGCCGCACTGAGTTTGTCAAGTGCACCCATGTTTGCAACTCCAACAATACACACATATGTATGTATGTATGTATGTATCTATCTATCTATCTATCTATCTATCTATCTCTCTTTCTATATGTATATATATATATATTTTTTTTTTTCTTTTAAATATATATATATATATATATATATATATATATATATATATATATACATATATAGAGAGAGAGAGAGATGGAAATACTTTTTTAAACATGTTTTCACCTTTTTTTTTAACCTTCTTTTTTTCTTCTCTCCATGTTTTCCTTCTTTCCTCCTTTTTTCCTATGCTGCTGCTTCTTATTTTTCTTCTTTTTCAGACCCTATCATTGCACTATTGCTTATTCAATACCACCAGCAGATGGAGACACTATATTACAACATTAGTTGTGAGCAGCAGTTTGTACAAACAAATGCCTCATAGCTGATGTCCTATCCATTATTGCAATGGATGGTTGGCTGGCAACATTTGTTTTTATTATTCCAATACCACAGTACCAATGCATGGTCAATCAACAGCAATGACACCCCCATGTCAATTAACAAGATTCAGCACCCACTACCTGAAAGACAGCTACCTATCATGTCATGTTCAACCTGCACAGGTGTGCTGGTTGCTGAGCTTATTCAATTAAAGAGGACATTCAGCAGCAGCAGTCCTGTGCCTGGTCGCTCCAACAGTGGCCAGACACAAGCGGCACCACCTATTGTCTTTTGCCTGCAGTAGGGGCCCACTGGACTAGCCAGCAAGCAGCTGCAGCAGTAAATAAAAAGGTAATCTTTCTTTCCAACACTGAACCCTGGTGGTGCACTTAATATATGCTACCAGATAGGGGACATATCAGATATTAAACTGATATAAACAGACACCACATTTGATACCAGCCAAAAGGAAGAATGAGAAGTGATAACTGTGAAAGGGGAGGAACCAACGCTGTCCCCTTCACATGCACCATCACTACTTGTAGGAAGGGAGGCTGGCTGGCAGCCTCCCATACACACTCTGGCTGGGTGGCAGTCACCCACCAGTACACACAGCAGACCCTAAACCCATATCATTATTGCTAAGCAGGAAGATGGGAGTCCATTTCACTCTGATGGACCATTTTTAAATGCAATCCATAACCTGGCTTTGGCAGGAACCCTTCTTACTCCTCCTACTTGCATTTGATACTGGGTTTAGGATCTGCATAGGAAACACACACACACACACACAAGCACACACTTACCTGTGTTGCCTGCTGACGCCTCCTTGGCTGTCCCCAAACGGTATAAAACCAACAGCCACGGGAAGCTGTAAGGATAGAGGACATACCTGCATCCTATTGGACTCACTTGTCTTGGTTAAATCCAGCTTATTTGAAAACCTATGGATCTGCTGCTTCTGCTCATGGCAGTGCTGCTTCTGACAAGGCTGTTCTTTGGTGGGCCTAGGTGACATCACAATCTCCATGGTTACATTCACAACAAAGGTCAGATGTTGTTTACACCTGGCCATGCCAGTGGTATTGAGTAGCATATCACACTGCTAAGGGTCCTGGATGCAACAATCTTTCAATGGGGAATAGCCGCACTGAGTTTGTCAAGTGCACCCATGTTTGCAACTCCAACAATACACACATATGTATGTATGTATGTATCTATCTATCTATCTCTCTTTCTATATGTATATATATATATATATATTTTTTTTTCTTTTAAATAAATATATATATATATATATATATATATATATACATATATAGAGAGAGAGAGAGATGGAAATACTTTTTTAAACATGTTTTCACCTTTTTTTTTAACCTTCTTTTTTTCTTCTCTCCATGTTTTCCTTCTTTCCTCCTTTTTTCCTATGCTGCTGCTTCTTATTTTTCTTCTTTTTCAGACCCTATCATTGCACTATTGCTTATTCAATACCACCAGCAGATGGAGACACTATATTACAACATTAGTTGTGAGCAGCAGTTTGTACAAACAAATGCCTCATAGCTGATGTCCTATCCATTATTGCAATGGATGGTTGGCTGGCAACATTTGCTTTTATTATTCCAATACCACAGTACCAATGCATGGTCAATCAACAGCAATGACACCCCCATGTCAATTAACAAGATTCAGCACCCACTACCTGAAAGACAGCTACCTATCATGTCATGTTCAACCTGCACAGGTGTGCTGGTTGCTGAGCTTATTCAATTAAAGAGGACATTCAGCAGCAGCAGTCCTGTGCCTGGTCGCTCCAACAGGGGCCAGACACAAGCGGCACCACCTATTGTCTTTTGCCTGCAGTAGGGGCCCACTGGACTAGCCAGCAAGCAGCTGCAGCAGTAAATAAACAGGTAATCTTTCTTTCCAACACTGAACCCTGGTGGTGCACTTAATATATGCTACCAGATAGGGGACATATCAGATATTAAACTGATATAAACAGACACCACATTTGATACCAGCCAAAAGGAAGAATGAGAAGTGATAACTGTGAAAGGGGAGGAACCAACGCTGTCCCCTTCACATGCACCATCACTACTTGTAGGAAGGGAGGCTGGCTGGCAGCCTCCCATACACACTCTGGCTGGGTGGCAGTCACCCACCAGTACACACAGCAGACCCTAAACCCATATCATTATTGCTAAGCAGGAAGATGGGAGTCCATTTCACTCTGATGGACCATTTTTAAATGCAATCCATAACCTGGCTTTGGCAGGAACCCTTCTTACTCCTCCTACTTGCATTTGATACTGGGTTTAGGATCTGCATAGGAAACACACACACACACACACACAAGCACACAATTACCTGTGTTGCCTGCTGACGCCTCCTTGGCTGTCCCCAAACGGTATAAAACCAACAGCCACGGGAAGCTGTAAGGATAGAGGACATACCTGCATCCTATTGGACTCACTTGTCTTGGTTAAATCCAGCTTATTTGAAAACCTATGGATCTGCTGCTTCTGCTCATGGCAGTGCTGCTTCTGACAAGGCTGTTCTTTGGTGGGCCTAGGTGACATCACAATCTCCATGGTTACATACACAACAAAGGTCAGATGTTGTTTACACCTGGCCATGCCAGTGGTATTGAGTAGCATATCACAGTGCTAAGGGTCCTGGATGCAACAATCTTTCAATGGGGAATAGCCGCACTGAGTTTGTCAAGTGCACCCATGTTTGCAACTCCAACAATACACACATATGTATGTATGTATGTATGTATGTATGTATGTATGTATGTATGTATCTATCTATCTATCTATCTATCTATCTATCTATCTCTCTTTCTATATGTATATATATATATATATATATTTTTTTTTTTTTCTTTTAAATATATATATATATATATATACATATATAGAGAGAGAGAGAGATGGAAATACTTTTTTAAACATGTTTTCACCTTTTTTTTTAACCTTCTTTTTTTCTTCTCTCCATGTTTTCCTTCTTTCCTCCTTTTTTCCTATGCTGCTGCTTCTTATTTTTCTTCTTTTTCAGACCCTATCATTGCACTATTGCTTATTCAATACCACCAGCAGATGGAGACACTATATTACAACATTAGTTGTGAGCAGCAGTTTGTACAAACAAATGCCTCATAGCTGATGTCCTATCCATTATTGCAATGGATGGTTGGCTGGCAACATTTGTTTTTATTATTCCAATACCACAGTACCAATGCATGGTCAATCAACAGCAATGACACCCCCATGTCAATTAACAAGATTCAGCACCCACTACCTGAAAGACAGCTACCTATCATGTCATGTTCAACCTGCACAGGTGTGCTGGTTGCTGAGCTTATTCAATTAAAGAGGACATTCAGCAGCAGCAGTCCTGTGCCTGGTCGCTCCAACAGTGGCCAGACACAAGCGGCACCACCTATTGTCTTTTGCCTGCAGTAGGGGCCCACTGGACTAGCCAGCAAGCAGCTGCAGCAGTAGTAAATAAACAGGTAATCTTTCTTTCCAACACTGAACCCTGGTGGTGCACTTAATATATGCTACCAGATAGGGGACATATCAGATATTAAACTGATATAAACAGACACCACATTTGATACCAGCCAAAAGGAAGAATGAGAAGTGATAACTGTGAAAGGGGAGGAACCAACGCTGTCCCCTTCACATGCACCATCACTACTTGTAGGAAGGGAGGCTGGCTGGCAGCCTCCCATACACACTCTGGCTGGGTGGCAGTCACCCACCAGTACACACAGCAGGCCCTAAACCCATATCATTATTGCTAAGCAGGAAGATGGGAGTCCATTTCACTCTGATGGACCATTTTTAAATGCAATCCATAACCTGGCTTTGGCAGGAACCCTTCTTACTCCTCCTACTTGCATTTGATACTGGGTTTAGGATCTGCATAGGAAACACACACACACACACACACACACACACAAGCACACACTTACCTGTGTTGCCTGCTGACGCCTCCTTGGCTGTCCCCAAACGGTATAAAACCAACAGCCACGGGAAGCTGTAAGGATAGAGGACATACCTGCATCCTATTGGAATCACTTGTCTTGGTTAAATCCAGCTTATTTGAAAACTTATGGTGCTGCTGCTTCTGATCATGGCAGTGCTGCTTCTGACAAGGCTGTTCTTTGGTGGGCCTAGGTGACATCACAATCTCCATGGTTACATACACAACAAAGGTCAGATGTTGTTTACACCTGGCCATGCCAGTGGTATTGAGTAGCATATCACAGTGCTAAGGGTCCTGGATGCAACAATCTTTCAATGGGGAATAGCCGCACTGAGTTTGTCAAGTGCACCCATGTTTGCAACTCCAACAATACACACATATGTATGTATGTATGTTGTATGTATGTATGTATGTATGTATCTATCTATCTCTTTCTCTCTCTCTATATGTATATATATATATATATATATATATATATATATATATAATTTATTTTTCTTTTAAATATATATATATATATATATATATATATATATATACATATATAGAGAGAGAGAGATGGAAATACTTTTTTAAACATGTTTTCACCCTTTTTTTACCTTCTTTTTTTCTTCTCTCCATGTTTTCCTTCTTTCCTCCTTTTTTCCTATGCTGCTGCTTCTTATTTTTCTTCTTTTTCAGACCCTATCATTGCACTATTGCTTATTCAATACCACCAGCAGATGGAGACACTATATTACAACATTAGTTGTGAGCAGCAATTTGTACAAACAAATGCCTCATAGCTGATGTCCTATCCATTATTGCAATGGATGGCTGGCTGGCAACATTTGTTTTAATTATTCCAATACCACAGTACCAATGCATGGTCAATTAACAAGATTCAGCACCCACTACCTGAAAGACAGCTACCTATCATGTCATGTCCAACCTGCACAGGTGTGCTGGTTGCTGAGCTTATTCAATTAAAGAGGACCATTCAGCAGCAGCAGTCCTGTGCCTGGTCGCTCCAACAGGGGCCAGACACAAGCGGCACCACCTATTGTCTTTTGCCTGCAGTAGGGGCCCACTGGACTAGCCAGCAAGCAGCTGCAGCAGTAAATAAACAGGTAATCTTTCTTTCCAACACTGAACCCTGGTGGTGCACTTAATATATGCTACCAGATAGGGGACATATCAGATATTAAACTGATATAAACAGACACCACATTTGATACCAGCCAAAAGGAAGAATGAGAAGTGATAACTGTGAAAGGGGAGGAACCAACGCTGTCCCCTTCACATGCACCATCACTACTTGTAGGAAGGGAGGCTGGCTGGCAGCCTCCCATACACACTCTGGCTGGGTGGCAGTCACCCACCAGTACACACAGCAGACCCTAAACCCATATCATTATTGCTAAGCAGGAAGATGGGAGTCCATTTCACTCTGATGGACCATTTTTAAATGCAATCCATAACCTGGCTTTGGCAGGAACCCTTCTTACTCCTCCTACTTGCATTTGATACTGGGTTTAGGATCTGCATAGGAAACACACACACACACACACAAGCACACAATTACCTGTGTTGCCTGCTGACGCCTCCTTGGCTGTCCCCAAACGGTATAAAACCAACAGCCACGGGAAGCTGTAAGGATAGAGGACATACCTGCATCCTATTGGACTCACTTGTCTTGGTTAAATCCAGCTTATTTGAAAACCTATGGATCTGCTGCTTCTGCTCATGGCAGTGCTGCTTCTGACAAGGCTGTTCTTTGGTGGGCCTAGGTGACATCACAATCTCCATGGTTACATACACAACAAAGGTCAGATGTTGTTTACACCTGGCCATGCCAGTGGTATTGAGTAGCATATCACAGTGCTAAGGGTCCTGGATGCAACAATCTTTCAATGGGGAATAGCCGCACTGAGTTTGTCAAGTGCACCCATGTTTGCAACTCCAACAATACACACATATGTATGTATGTATGTATGTATGTATGTATGTATCTATGTATCTATCTATCTATCTATCTATCTCTCTTTCTATATGTATATATATATATATATATATATATTTTTTTTTTCTTTTAAATATATATATATATATATATACATATATAGAGAGAGAGAGAGATGGAAATACTTTTTTAAACATGTTTTCACCTTTTTTTTTAACCTTCTTTTTTTCTTCTCTCCATGTTTTCCTTCTTTCCTCCTTTTTTCCTATGCTGCTGCTTCTTATTTTTCTTCTTTTTCAGACCCTATCATTGCACTATTGCTTATTCAATACCACCAGCAGATGGAGACACTATATTACAACATTAGTTGTGAGCAGCAGTTTGTACAAACAAATGCCTCATAGCTGATGTCCTATCCATTATTGCAATGGATGGTTGGCTGGCAACATTTGTTTTTATTATTCCAATACCACAGTACCAATGCATGGTCAATCAACAGCAATGACACCCCCATGTCAATTAACAAGATTCAGCACCCACTACCTGAAAGACAGCTACCTATCATGTCATGTTCAACCTGCACAGGTGTGCTGGTTGCTGAGCTTATTCAATTAAAGAGGACATTCAGCAGCAGCAGTCCTGTGCCTGGTCGCTCCAACAGTGGCCAGACACAAGCGGCACCACCTATTGTCTTTTGCCTGCAGTAGGGGCCCACTGGACTAGCCAGCAAGCAGCTGCAGCAGTAGTAAATAAACAGGTAATCTTTCTTTCCAACACTGAACCCTGGTGGTGCACTTAATATATGCTACCAGATAGGGGACATATCAGATATTAAACTGATATAAACAGACACCACATTTGATACCAGCCAAAAGGAAGAATGAGAAGTGATAACTGTGAAAGGGGAGGAACCAACGCTGTCCCCTTCACATGCACCATCACTACTTGTAGGAAGGGAGGCTGGCTGGCAGCCTCCCATACACACTCTGGCTGGGTGGCAGTCACCCACCAGTACACACAGCAGGCCCTAAACCCATATCATTATTGCTAAGCAGGAAGATGGGAGTCCATTTCACTCTGATGGACCATTTTTAAATGCAATCCATAACCTGGCTTTGGCAGGAACCCTTCTTACTCCTCCTACTTGCATTTGATACTGGGTTTAGGATCTGCATAGGAAACACACACACACACACACACACACACACAAGCACACACTTACCTGTGTTGCCTGCTGACGCCTCCTTGGCTGTCCCCAAACGGTATAAAACCAACAGCCACGGGAAGCTGTAAGGATAGAGGACATACCTGCATCCTATTGGACTCACTTGTCTTGGTTAAATCCAGCTTATTTGAAAACTTATGGTGCTGCTG
>NW_026609268.1:340000-357500 GCF_029499605.1 Hyla sarda
TGCAGTAGGGGCCCACTGGACTAGCCAGCAAGCAGCTGCAGCAGTAAATAAACAGGTAATCTTTCTTTCCAACACTGAACCCTGGTAGTGCACTTAATATATGCTACCAGATAGGGGACATATCAGATATTAAACTGATATAAACAGACACCACATTTGATACCAGCCAAAAGGAAGAATGAGAAGTGATAACTGTGAAAGGGGAGGAACCAACGCTGTCCCCTTCACATGCACCATCACTACTTGTAGGAAGGGAGGCTGGCTGGCAGCCTCCCATACACACTCTGGCTGGGTGGCAGTCACCCACCAGTACACACAGCAGACCCTAAACCCATATCATTATTGCTAAGCAGGAAGATGGGAGTCCATTTCACTCTGATGGACCATTTTTAAATGCAATCCATAACCTGGCTTTGGCAGGAACCCTTCTTACTCCTCCTACTTGCATTTGATACTGGGTTTAGGATCTGCATAGGAAACACACACACACACACACAAGCACACAATTACCTGTGTTGCCTGCTGACGCCTCCTTGGCTGTCCCCAAACGGTATAAAACCAACAGCCACGGGAAGCTGTAAGGATAGAGGACATACCTGCATCCTATTGGACTCACTTGTCTTGGTTAAATCCAGCTTATTTGAAAACCTATGGATCTGCTGCTTCTGCTCATGGCAGTGCTGCTTCTGACAAGGCTGTTCTTTGGTGGGCCTAGGTGACATCACAATCTCCATGGTTACATACACAACAAAGGTCAGATGTTGTTTACACCTGGCCATGCCAGTGGTATTGAGTAGCATATCACAGTGCTAAGGGTCCTGGATGCAACAATCTTTCAATGGGGAATAGCCGCACTGAGTTTGTCAAGTGCACCCATGTTTGCAACTCCAACAATACACACATATGTATGTATGTATGTATGTATGTATGTATGTATGTATGTATGTATCTATCTATCTATCTATCTATCTATCTATCTATCTCTCTTTCTATATGTATATATATATATATATATATATTTTTTTTTTCTTTTAAATATATATATATATATATATATACATATATAGAGAGAGAGAGAGATGGAAATACTTTTTTAAACATGTTTTCACCTTTTTTTTTAACCTTCTTTTTTTCTTCTCTCCATGTTTTCCTTCTTTCCTCCTTTTTTCCTATGCTGCTGCTTCTTATTTTTCTTCTTTTTCAGACCCTATCATTGCACTATTGCTTATTCAATACCACCAGCAGATGGAGACACTATATTACAACATTAGTTGTGAGCAGCAGTTTGTACAAACAAATGCCTCATAGCTGATGTCCTATCCATTATTGCAATGGATGGTTGGCTGGCAACATTTGTTTTTATTATTCCAATACCACAGTACCAATGCATGGTCAATCAACAGCAATGACACCCCCATGTCAATTAACAAGATTCAGCACCCACTACCTGAAAGACAGCTACCTATCATGTCATGTTCAACCTGCACAGGTGTGCTGGTTGCTGAGCTTATTCAATTAAAGAGGACATTCAGCAGCAGCAGTCCTGTGCCTGGTCGCTCCAACAGTGGCCAGACACAAGCGGCACCACCTATTGTCTTTTGCCTGCAGTAGGGGCCCACTGGACTAGCCAGCAAGCAGCTGCAGCAGTAGTAAATAAACAGGTAATCTTTCTTTCCAACACTGAACCCTGGTGGTGCACTTAATATATGCTACCAGATAGGGGACATATCAGATATTAAACTGATATAAACAGACACCACATTTGATACCAGCCAAAAGGAAGAATGAGAAGTGATAACTGTGAAAGGGGAGGAACCAACGCTGTCCCCTTCACATGCACCATCACTACTTGTAGGAAGGGAGGCTGGCTGGCAGCCTCCCATACACACTCTGGCTGGGTGGCAGTCACCCACCAGTACACACAGCAGGCCCTAAACCCATATCATTATTGCTAAGCAGGAAGATGGGAGTCCATTTCACTCTGATGGACCATTTTTAAATGCAATCCATAACCTGGCTTTGGCAGGAACCCTTCTTACTCCTCCTACTTGCATTTGATACTGGGTTTAGGATCTGCATAGGAAACACACACACACACACACACACACACACACAAGCACACACTTACCTGTGTTGCCTGCTGACGCCTCCTTGGCTGTCCCCAAACGGTATAAAACCAACAGCCACGGGAAGCTGTAAGGATAGAGGACATACCTGCATCCTATTGGACTCACTTGTCTTGGTTAAATCCAGCTTATTTGAAAACTTATGGTGCTGCTGCTTCTGATCATGGCAGTGCTGCTTCTGACAAGGCTGTTCTTTGGTGGGCCTAGGTGACATCACAATCTCCATGGTTACATACACAACAAAGGTCAGATGTTGTTTACACCTGGCCATGCCAGTGGTATTGAGTAGCATATCACAGTGCTAAGGGTCCTGGATGCAACAATCTTTCAATGGGGAATAGCTGCACTGAGTTTGTCAAGTGCACCCATGTTTGCAACTCCAACAATACACACATATGTATGTATGTATGTTGTATGTATGTATGTATGTATGTGTATCTATCTATCTATCTATCTCTTTCTCTCTCTCTATATGTATATATATATATATATATATATATATATATAATTTATTTTTCTTTTAAATATATATATATATATATATATATATATATATATATATATACATATATAGAGAGAGAGAGATGGAAATACTTTTTTAAACATGTTTTCACCCTTTTTTTACCTTCTTTTTTTCTTCTCTCCATGTTTTCCTTCTTTCCTCCTTTTTTCCTATGCTGCTGCTTCTTATTTTTCTTCTTTTTCAGACCCTATCATTGCACTATTGCTTATTCAATACCACCAGCAGATGGAGACACTATATTACAACATTAGTTGTGAGCAGCAATTTGTACAAACAAATGCCTCATAGCTGATGTCCTATCCATTATTGCAATGGATGGCTGGCTGGCAACATTTGTTTTAATTATTCCAATACCACAGTACCAATGCATGGTCAATTAACAAGATTCAGCACCCACTACCTGAAAGACAGCTACCTATCATGTCATGTCCAACCTGCACAGGTGTGCTGGTTGCTGAGCTTATTCAATTAAAGAGGACATTCAGCAGCAGCAGTCCTGTGCCTGGTCGCTCCAACAGGGGCCAGACACAAGCGGCACCACCTATTGTCTTTTGCCTGCAGTAGGGGCCCACTGGACTAGCCAGCAAGCAGCTGCAGCAAATAAACAGGTAATCTTTCTTTCCAACACTGAACCCTGGTGGTGCACTTAATATATGCTACCAGATAGGGGACATATCAGATATTAAACTGATATAAACAGACACCATATTTGATACCAGCCAAAAGGAAGAATGAGAAGTGATAACTGTGAAAGGGGAGGAACCAACGCTGTCCCCTTCACATGCACCATCACTACTTGTAGGAAGGGAGGCTGGCTGGCAGCCTCCCATACACACTCTGGCTGGGTGGCAGTCACCCACCAGTACACACAGCAGACCATAAACCCATATCATTATTGCTAAGCAGGAAGATGGGAGTCCATTTCACTCTGATGGACCATTTTTAAATGCAATCCATAACCTGGCTTTGGCAGGAACCCTTCTTACTCCTCCTACTTGCATTTCATACTGGGTTTAGGATCTGCATAGGAAACACACACACACACACAAGCACACACTTACCTGTGTTGCCTGCTGACGCCTCCTTGGCTGTCCCCAAACGGTATAAAACCAACAGCCACGGGAAGCTGTAAGGATAGAGGACATACCTGCATCCTATTGGACTCACTTGTCTTGGTTAAATCCAGCTTATTTGAAAACCTATGGATCTGCTGCTTCTGCTCATGGCAGTGCTGCTTCTGACAAGGCTGTTCTTTGGTGGGCCTAGGTGACATCACAATCTCCATGGTTACATACACAACAAAGGTCAGATGTTGTTTACACCTGGCCATGCCAGTGGTATTGAGTAGCATATCACACTGCTAAGGGTCCTGGATGCAACAATCTTTCAATGGGGAATAGCCGCACTGAGTTTGTCAAGTGCACCCATGTTTGCAACTCCAACAATACACACATATGTATGTATGTATGTATCTATCTATCTATCTATCTATCTATCTATCTCTTTCTCTCTTTCTTTATGTATATATATATATATATATATATATATATATATATATAATTTTTTTTTCTTTTAAATATATATATATATATATATATATATATATATATATATATATATATATGTATATACATATATAGAGAGAGAGAGAGATGGAAATACTTTTTTAAACATGTTTTCACCTTTTTTTTTAACCTTCTTTTTTTCTTCTCTCCATGTTTTCCTTCTTTCC
Organism: Hyla sarda; assembly: GCF_029499605.1. Classification (NCBI taxonomy): domain Eukaryota; kingdom Metazoa; phylum Chordata; class Amphibia; order Anura; family Hylidae; genus Hyla; species Hyla sarda. Next base: position 344,382 of record NW_026609268.1, read on the forward strand.
TCCTTTTTTCCTATGCTGCTGCTTCTTATTTTTCTTCTTTTTCAGACCCTATCATTGCACTATTGCTTATTCAATACCACCAGCAGATGGAGACACTATATTACAACATTAGTTGTGAGCAGCAATTTGTACAAACAAATGCCTCATAGCTGATGTCCTATCCATTATTGCAATGGATGGCTGGCTGGCAACATTTGTTTTAATTATTCCAATACCACAGTACTAATGCATGGTCAATCAACAGCAATGACACCCCCATGTCAATTAACAAGATTCAGCACCCACTACCTGAAAGACAGCTACCTATCATGTCATGTTCAACCTGCACAGGTGTGCTGGTTGCTGAGCTTATTCAATTAAAGAGGACATTCAGCAGCAGCAGTCCTGTGCCTGGTCGCTCCAACAGGGGCCAGACACAAGCGGCACCACCTATTGTCTTTTGCCTGCAGTAGGGGCCCACTGGACTAGCCAGCAAGCAGCTGCAGCAGTAAATAAACAGGTAATCTTTCTTTCCAACACTGAACCCTGGTGGTGCACTTAATATATGCTACCAGATAGGGGACATATCAGATATTAAACTGATATAAACAGACACCACATTTGATACCAGCCAAAAGGAAGAATGAGAAGTGATAACTGTGAAAGGGGAGGAACCAACGCTGTCCCCTTCACATGCACCATCACTACTTGTAGGAAGGGAGGCTGGCTGGCAGCCTCCCATACACACTCTGGCTGGGTGGCAGTCACCCACCAGTACACACAGCAGGCCCTAAACCAATATCATTATTGCTAAGCAGGAAGATGGGAGTCCATTTCACTCTGATGGACCATTTTTAAATGCAATCCATAACCTGGCTTTGGCAGGAACCCTTCTTACTCCTCCTACTTACATTTGATACTGGGTTTAGGATCTGCATAGGAAACACACACACACACACAAGCACACACTTACCTGTGTTGCCTGCTGACGCCTCCTTGGCTGTCCCCAAACGGTATAAAACCAACAGCCACGGGAAGCTGTAAGGATAGAGGACATACCTGCATCCTATTGGACTCACTTGTCTTGGTTAAATCCAGCGTATTTGAAAACCTACGGTGCTGCTGCTTCTGCTCATGGCAGTGCTGCTTCTGACAAGGCTGTTCTTTGGTGGGCCTAGGTGACATCACAATCTCCATGGTTACATACACAACAAAGGTCAGATGTTGTTTACACCAGGCCATCCCAGTGGTATTGAGTAGCATATCACAGCGCTAAGGGTCCTGGATGCAACAATCTTTCAATGGGGAATAGCCGCACTGAGTTTGTCAAGTGCACCCATGTTTGCAACTCCAACAATACACACGTATGTATCTATCTATCTATCTATCTATCTCTTTCTATCTCTTTCTCTCTTTCTCTCTTTCTTTATGTATATATATATATATATATATATATATATATATATATATAATTTTTTTTTCTTTTAAATATATATATATATATATATATGTATGTATATACATATATATAGAGAGAGAGAGATGGAAATACTTTTTTAAACATGTTTTCACCTTTTTTTTTAACCTTCTTTTTTTCTTCTCTCCATGTTTTCCTTCTTTCCTCCTTTTTTCCTATGCTGCTGCTTCTTATTTTTCTTCTTTTTCAGACCCTATCATTGCACTATTGCTTATTCAATACCACCAGCAGATGGAGACACTATATTACAACATTAGTTGTGAGCAGCAGTTTGTACAAACAAATGCCTCATAGCTGATGTCCTATCCATTATTGCAATGGATGGTTGGCTGGCAACATTTGTTTTTATTATTCCAATACCACAGTACTAATGCATGGTCAATCAACAGCAATGACACCCCCATGTCAATTAACAAGATTCAGCACCCACTACCTGAAAGACAGCTACCTATCATGTCATGTTCAACCTGCACAGGTGTGCTGGTTGCTGAGCTTATTCAATTAAAGAGGACATTCAGCAGCAGCAGTCCTGTGCCTGGTCGCTCCAACAGGGGACAGACACAAGCGGCACCACCTATTGTCTTTTGCCTGCAGTAGGGGCCCACTGGACTAGCCAGCAAGCAGCTGCAGCAAATAAACAGGTAATCTTTCTTTCCAACACTGAACCCTGGTGGTGCACTTAATATATGCTACCAGATAGGGGACATATCAGATATTAAACTGATATAAACAGACACCACATTTGATACCAGCCAAAAGGAAGAATGAGAAGTGATAACTGTGAAAGGGGAGGAACCAACGCTGTCCCCTTCACATGCACCATCACTACTTGTAGGAAGGGAGGCTGGCTGGCAGCCTCCCATACACACTCTGGCTGGGTGGCAGTCACCCACCAGTACACACAGCAGACCATAAACCCATATCATTATTGCTAAGCAGGAAGATGGGAGTCCATTTCACTCTGATGGACCATTTTTAAATGCAATCCATAACCTGGCTTTGGCAGGAACCCTTCTTACTCCTCCTACTTGCATTTGATACTGGGTTTAGGATCTGCATAGGAAACACACACACACACACAAGCACACACTTACCTGTGTTGCCTGCTGACGCCTCCTTGGCTGTCCCCAAACGGTATAAAACCAACAGCCACGGGAAGCTGTAAGGATAGAGGACATACCTGCATCCTATTGGACTCACTTGTCTTGGTTAAATCCAGCTTATTTGAAAACCTATGGATCTGCTGCTTCTGCTCATGGCAGTGCTGCTTCTGACAAGGCTGTTCTTTGGTGGGCCTAGGTGACATCACAATCTCCATGGTTACATACACAACAAAGGTCAGATGTTGTTTACACCTGGCCATGCCAGTGGTATTGAGTAGCATATCACACTGCTAAGGGTCCTGGATGCAACAATCTTTCAATGGGGAATAGCCGCACTGAGTTTGTCAAGTGCACCCATGTTTGCAACTCCAACAATACACACATATGTATGTATGTATGTATCTATCTATCTATCTATCTATCTCTTTCTATCTCTTTCTCTCTTTCTTTATGTATATATATATATATATATATATATATATATATAATTTTTTTTTCTTTTAAATATAAATATATATATATATATATATATATATATATATATATGTATGTATATACATATATATAGAGAGAGAGAGATGGAAATACTTTTTTAAACATGTTTTCACCTTTTTTTTTAACCTTCTTTTTTTCTTCTCTCCATGTTTTCCTTCTTTCCTCCTTTTTTCCTATGCTGCTGCTTCTTATTTTTCTTCTTTTTCAGACCCTATCATTGCACTATTGCTTATTCAATACCACCAGCAGATGGAGACACTATATTACAACATTAGTTGTGAGCAGCAGTTTGTACAAACAAATGCCTCATAGCTGATGTCCTATCCATTATTGCAATGGATGGTTGGCTGGCAACATTTGTTTTTATTATTCCAATACCACAGTACTAATGCATGGTCAATCAACAGCAATGACACCCCCATGTCAATTAACAAGATTCAGCACCCACTACCTGAAAGACAGCTACCTATCATGTCATGTTCAACCTGCACAGGTGTGCTGGTTGCTGAGCTTATTCAATTAAAGAGGACATTCAGCAGCAGCAGTCCTGTGCCTGGTCGCTCCAACAGGGGCCAGACACAAGCGGCACCACCTATTGTCTTTTGCCTGCAGTAGGGGCCCACTGGACTAGCCAGCAAGCAGCTGCAGCAGTAAATAAACAGGTAATCTTTCTTTCCAACACTGAACCCTGGTGGTGCACTTAATATATGCTACCAGATAGGGGACATATCAGATATTAAACTGATATAAACAGACACCACATTTGATACCAGCCAAAAGGAAGAATGAGAAGTGATAACTGTGAAAGGGGAGGAACCAACGCTGTCCCCTTCACATGCACCATCACTACTTGTAGGAAGGGAGGCTGGCTGGCAGCCTCCCATACACACTCTGGCTGGGTGGCAGTCACCCACCAGTACACACAGCAGGCCCTAAACCAATATCATTATTGCTAAGCAGGAAGATGGGAGTCCATTTCACTCTGATGGACCATTTTTAAATGCAATCCATAACCTGGCTTTGGCAGGAACCCTTCTTACTCCTCCTACTTACATTTGATACTGGGTTTAGGATCTGCATAGGAAACACACACACACACAAGCACACACTTACCTGTGTTGCCTGCTGACGCCTCCTTGGCTGTCCCCAAACGGTATAAAACCAACAGCCACGGGAAGCTGTAAGGATAGAGGACATACCTGCATCCTATTGGACTCACTTGTCTTGGTTAAATCCAGCTTATTTGAAAACCTACGGTGCTGCTGCTTCTGCTCATGGCAGTGCTGCTTCTGACAAGGCTGTTCTTTGGTGGGCCTAGGTGACATCACAATCTCCATGGTTACAAACACAACAAAGGTCAGATGTTGTTTACACCAGGCCATCCCAGTGGTATTGAGTAGCATATCACAGCGCTAAGGGTCCTGGATGCAACAATCTTTCAATGGGGAATAGCCGCACTGAGTTTGTCAAGTGCACCCATGTTTGCAACTCCAACAATACACACATATGTATGTTTGTATGTATGTATGTATGTATGTATGTATGTATCTCTCTATCTCTCTTTCTATATGTATATATATATATATATATAATTTTTTTTTCTTTTAAATATATATATATATATATATATATATATATATATATACATATATAGAGAGAGAGAGAGATGGAAATACTTTTTTAAACATGTTTTCACCTTTTTTTTTAACCTTCCTTCTTTCCTCCTTTTTTCCTATGCTGCTGCTTCTTATTTTTCTTCTTTTTCAGACCCTATCATTGCACTATTGCTTATTCAATACCACCAGCAGATGGAGACACTATATTACAACATTAGTTGTGAGCAGCAGTTTGTACAAACAAATGCCTCATAGCTGATGTCCTATCCATTATTGCAATGGATGGTTGGCTGGCAACATTTGCTTTTATTATTCCAATACCACAGTACCAATGCATGGTCAATCAACAGCAATGACACCCCCATGTCAATTAACAAGATTCAGCACCCACTACCTGAAAGACAGCTACCTATCATGTCATGTTCAACCTGCACAGGTGTGCTGGTTGCTGAGCTTATTCAATTAAAGAGGACATTCAGCAGCAGCAGTCCTGTGCCTGGTCGCTCCAACAGGGGCCAGACACAAGCGGCACCACCTATTGTCTTTTGCCTGCAGTAGGGGCCCACTGGACTAGCCAGCAAGCAGCTGCAGCAGTAAATAAACAGGTAATCTTTCTTTCCAACACTGAACCCTGGTGGTGCACTTAATATATGCTACCAGATAGGGGACATATCAGATATTAAACTGATATAAACAGACACCACATTTGATACCAGCCAAAAGGAAGAATGAGAAGTGATAACTGTGAAAGGGGAGGAACCAACGCTGTCCCCTTCACATGCACCATCACTACTTGTAGGAAGGGAGGCTGGCTGGCAGCCTCCCATACACACTCTGGCTGGGTGGCAGTCACCCACCAGTACACACAGCAGACCCTAAACCCATATCATTATTGCTAAGCAGGAAGATGGGAGTCCATTTCACTCTGATGGACCATTTTTAAATGCAATCCATAACCTGGCTTTGGCAGGAACCCTTCTTACTCCTCCTACTTGCATTTGATACTGGGTTTAGGATCTGCATAGGAAACACACACACACACACACACACAAGCACACAATTACCTGTGTTGCCTGCTGACGCCTCCTTGGCTGTCCCCAAACGGTATAAAACCAACAGCCACGGGAAGCTGTAAGGATAGAGGACATACCTGCATCCTATTGGACTCACTTGTCTTGGTTAAATCCAGCTTATTTGAAAACCTATGGATCTGCTGCTTCTGCTCATGGCAGTGCTGCTTCTGACAAGGCTGTTCTTTGGTGGGCCTAGGTGACATCACAATCTCCATGGTTACATACACAACAAAGGTCAGATGTTGTTTACACCTGGCCATGCCAGTGGTATTGAGTAGCATATCACAGTGCTAAGGGTCCTGGATGCAACAATCTTTCAATGGGGAATAGCCGCACTGAGTTTGTCAAGTGCACCCATGTTTGCAACTCCAACAATACACACATATGTATGTATGTATGTATGTATGTATGTATGTATCTATCTATCTATCTATCTATCTATCTATCTATCTATCTATCTCTCTTTCTATATGTATATATATATATATATATTTTTTTTTTTTTCTTTTAAATATATATATATATATATATATATACATATATAGAGAGAGAGAGAGATGGAAATACTTTTTTAAACATGTTTTCACCTTTTTTTTTAACCTTCTTTTTTTCTTCTCTCCATGTTTTCCTTCTTTCCTCCTTTTTTCCTATGCTGCTGCTTCTTATTTTTCTTCTTTTTCAGACCCTATCATTGCACTATTGCTTATTCAATACCACCAGCAGATGGAGACACTATATTACAACATTAGTTGTGAGCAGCAGTTTGTACAAACAAATGCCTCATAGCTGATGTCCTATCCATTATTGCAATGGATGGTTGGCTGGCAACATTTGTTTTTATTATTCCAATACCACAGTACCAATGCATGGTCAATCAACAGCAATGACACCCCCATGTCAATTAACAAGATTCAGCACCCACTACCTGAAAGACAGCTACCTATCATGTCATGTTCAACCTGCACAGGTGTGCTGGTTGCTGAGCTTATTCAATTAAAGAGGACATTCAGCAGCAGCAGTCCTGTGCCTGGTCGCTCCAACAGTGGCCAGACACAAGCGGCACCACCTATTGTCTTTTGCCTGCAGTAGGGGCCCACTGGACTAGCCAGCAAGCAGCTGCAGCAGTAGTAAATAAACAGGTAATCTTTCTTTCCAACACTGAACCCTGGTGGTGCACTTAATATATGCTACCAGATAGGGGACATATCAGATATTAAACTGATATAAACAGACACCACATTTGATACCAGCCAAAAGGAAGAATGAGAAGTGATAACTGTGAAAGGGGAGGAACCAACGCTGTCCCCTTCACATGCACCATCACTACTTGTAGGAAGGGAGGCTGGCTGGCAGCCTCCCATACACACTCTGGCTGGGTGGCAGTCACCCACCAGTACACACAGCAGGCCCTAAACCCATATCATTATTGCTAAGCAGGAAGATGGGAGTCCATTTCACTCTGATGGACCATTTTTAAATGCAATCCATAACCTGGCTTTGGCAGGAACCCTTCTTACTCCTCCTACTTGCATTTGATACTGGGTTTAGGATCTGCATAGGAAACACACACACACACACACACACACACACAAGCACACACTTACCTGTGTTGCCTGCTGACGCCTCCTTGGCTGTCCCCAAACGGTATAAAACCAACAGCCACGGGAAGCTGTAAGGATAGAGGACATACCTGCATCCTATTGGACTCACTTGTCTTGGTTAAATCCAGCTTATTTGAAAACTTATGGTGCTGCTGCTTCTGATCATGGCAGTGCTGCTTCTGACAAGGCTGTTCTTTGGTGGGCCTAGGTGACATCACAATCTCCATGGTTACATACACAACAAAGGTCAGATGTTGTTTACACCTGGCCATGCCAGTGGTATTGAGTAGCATATCACAGTGCTAAGGGTCCTGGATGCAACAATCTTTCAATGGGGAATAGCCGCACTGAGTTTGTCAAGTGCACCCATGTTTGCAACTCCAACAATACACACATATGTATGTATGTATGTATGTTGTATGTATGTATGTATGTATGTGTATCTATCTATCTATCTATCTCTTTCTCTCTCTCTATATGTATATATATATATATATATATATATATATATAATTTATTTTTCTTTTAAATATATATATATATATATATATATATATATATATATATATACATATATAGAGAGAGAGAGATGGAAATACTTTTTTAAACATGTTTTCACCCTTTTTTTACCTTCTTTTTTTCTTCTCTCCATGTTTTCCTTCTTTCCTCCTTTTTTCCTATGCTGCTGCTTCTTATTTTTCTTCTTTTTCAGACCCTATCATTGCACTATTGCTTATTCAATACCACCAGCAGATGGAGACACTATATTACAACATTAGTTGTGAGCAGCAATTTGTACAAACAAATGCCTCATAGCTGATGTCCTATCCATTATTGCAATGGATGGCTGGCTGGCAACATTTGTTTTAATTATTCCAATACCACAGTACCAATGCATGGTCAATTAACAAGATTCAGCACCCACTACCTGAAAGACAGCTACCTATCATGTCATGTCCAACCTGCACAGGTGTGCTGGTTGCTGAGCTTATTCAATTAAAGAGGACATTCAGCAGCAGCAGTCCTGTGCCTGGTCGCTCCAACAGGGGCCAGACACAAGCGGCACCACCTATTGTCTTTTGCCTGCAGTAGGGGCCCACTGGACTAGCCAGCAAGCAGCTGCAGCAAATAAACAGGTAATCTTTCTTTCCAACACTGAACCCTGGTGGTGCACTTAATATATGCTACCAGATAGGGGACATATCAGATATTAAACTGATATAAACAGACACCACATTTGATACCAGCCAAAAGGAAGAATGAGAAGTGATAACTGTGAAAGGGGAGGAACCAACGCTGTCCCCTTCACATGCACCATCACTACTTGTAGGAAGGGAGGCTGGCTGGCAGCCTCCCATACACACTCTGGCTGGGTGGCAGTCACCCACCAGTACACACAGCAGACCATAAACCCATATCATTATTGCTAAGCAGGAAGATGGGAGTCCATTTCACTCTGATGGACCATTTTTAAATGCAATCCATAACCTGGCTTTGGCAGGAACCCTTCTTACTCCTCCTACTTGCATTTGATACTGGGTTTAGGATCTGCATAGGAAACACACACACACACACAAGCACACACTTACCTGTGTTGCCTGCTGACGCCTCCTTGGCTGTCCCCAAACGGTATAAAACCAACAGCCACGGGAAGCTGTAAGGATAGAGGACATACCTGCATCCTATTGGACTCACTTGTCTTGGTTAAATCCAGCTTATTTGAAAACCTATGGATCTGCTGCTTCTGCTCATGGCAGTGCTGCTTCTGACAAGGCTGTTCTTTGGTGGGCCTAGGTGACATCACAATCTCCATGGTTACATACACAACAAAGGTCAGATGTTGTTTACACCTGGCCATGCCAGTGGTATTGAGTAGCATATCACACTGCTAAGGGTCCTGGATGCAACAATCTTTCAATGGGGAATAGCCGCACTGAGTTTGTCAAGTGCACCCATGTTTGCAACTCCAACAATACACACATATGTATGTATGTATGTTGTATGTATGTATGTATGTATGTGTATCTATCTATCTATCTATCTATCTCTTTCTCTCTCTCTATATGTATATATATATATATATATATATATATATATATAATTTATTTTTCTTTTAAATATATATATATATATATATATATATATATATATACATATATAGAGAGAGAGAGATGGAAATACTTTTTTAAACATGTTTTCACCCTTTTTTTACCTTCTTTTTTTCTTCTCTCCATGTTTTCCTTCTTTCCTCCTTTTTTCCTATGCTGCTGCTTCTTATTTTTCTTCTTTTTCAGACCCTATCATTGCACTATTGCTTATTCAATACCACCAGCAGATGGAGACACTATATTACAACATTAGTTGTGAGCAGCAATTTGTACAAACAAATGCCTCATAGCTGATGTCCTATCCATTATTGCAATGGATGGCTGGCTGGCAACATTTGTTTTAATTATTCCAATACCACAGTACCAATGCATGGTCAATTAACAAGATTCAGCACCCACTACCTGAAAGACAGCTACCTATCATGTCATGTCCAACCTGCACAGGTGTGCTGGTTGCTGAGCTTATTCAATTAAAGAGGACATTCAGCAGCAGCAGTCCTGTGCCTGGTCGCTCCAACAGGGGCCAGACACAAGCGGCACCACCTATTGTCTTTTGCCTGCAGTAGGGGCCCACTGGACTAGCCAGCAAGCAGCTGCAGCAAATAAACAGGTAATCTTTCTTTCCAACACTGAACCCTGGTGGTGCACTTAATATATGCTACCAGATAGGGGACATATCAGATATTAAACTGATATAAACAGACACCACATTTGATACCAGCCAAAAGGAAGAATGAGAAGTGATAACTGTGAAAGGGGAGGAACCAACGCTGTCCCCTTCACATGCACCATCACTACTTGTAGGAAGGGAGGCTGGCTGGCAGCCTCCCATACACACTCTGGCTGGGTGGCAGTCACCCACCAGTACACACAGCAGACCATAAACCCATATCATTATTGCTAAGCAGGAAGATGGGAGTCCATTTCACTCTGATGGACCATTTTTAAATGCAATCCATAACCTGGCTTTGGCAGGAACCCTTCTTACTCCTCCTACTTGCATTTGATACTGGGTTTAGGATCTGCATAGGAAACACACACACACACACAAGCACACACTTACCTGTGTTGCCTGCTGACGCCTCCTTGGCTGTCCCCAAACGGTATAAAACCAACAGCCACGGGAAGCTGTAAGGATAGAGGACATACCTGCATCCTATTGGACTCACTTGTCTTGGTTAAATCCAGCTTATTTGAAAACCTATGGATCTGCTGCTTCTGCTCATGGCAGTGCTGCTTCTGACAAGGCTGTTCTTTGGTGGGCCTAGGTGACATCACAATCTCCATGGTTACATACACAACAAAGGTCAGATGTTGTTTACACCTGGCCATGCCAGTGGTATTGAGTAGCATATCACACTGCTAAGGGTCCTGGATGCAACAATCTTTCAATGGGGAATAGCCGCACTGAGTTTGTCAAGTGCACCCATGTTTGCAACTCCAACAATACACACATATGTATGTATGTATGTTGTATGTATGTATGTATGTATGTATGTGTATCTATCTATCTATCTCTTTCTCTCTCTCTATATGTATATATATATATATATAATTTTTTTTCTTTTAAATATATATATATATATATATATATATATATATATACATATATATATAGAGAGAGAGATGGAAATACTTTTTTAAACATGTTTTCACCTTTTTTTTACCTTCTTTTTTTCTTCTCTCCATGTTTTCCTTCTTTCCTCCTTTTTTCCTATGCTGTTGCTTCTTATTTTTCTTCTTTTTCAGACCCTATCATTGCACTATTGCTTATTCAATACCACCAGCAGATGGAGACACTATATTACAACATTAGTTGTGAGCAGCAGTTTGTACAAACAAATGCCTCATAGTTGATGTCCTATCCATTATTGCAATGGATGGCTGGCTGGCAACATTTGTTTTAATTATTCCAATACCACAGTACCAATGCATGGTCAATTAACAAGATTCAGCACCCACTACCTGAAAGACAGCTACCTATCATGTCATGTCCAACCTGCACAGGTGTGCTGGTTGCTGAGCTTATTCAATTAAAGAGGACATTCAGCAGCAGCAGTCCTGTGCCTGGTCGCTCCAACAGGGGCCAGACACAAGCGGCACCACCTATTGTCTTTTGCCTGCAGTAGGGGCCCACTGGACTAGCCAGCAAGCAGCTGCAGCAGTAAATAAACAGGTAATCTTTCTTTCCAACACTGAACCCTGGTGGTGCACTTAATATATGCTACCAGATAGGAGACATATCAGATAGTAAACTGATATAAACAGACACCACATTTGATACCAGCCAAAAGGAAGAATGAGAAGTGATAACTGTGAAAGGGGAGGAACCAACGCTCTCCCCTTCACATGCACCATCACTACTTGTAGGAAGGGAGGCTGGCTGGCAGCCTCCCATACACACTCTGGCTGGGTGGCAGTCACCCACCAGTACACACAGCAGACCCTAAACCCATATCATTATTGCTAAGCAGGAAGATGGGAGTCCATTTCACTCTGATGGACCATTTTTAAATGCAATCCATAACCTGGCTTTGGCAGGAACCCTTCTTACTCCTCCTACTTGCATTTGATACTGGGTTTAGGATCTGCATAGGAAACACACACACACACACACAAGCACACAATTACCTGTGTTGCCTGCTGACGCCTCCTTGGCTGTCCCCAAACGGTATAAAACCAACAGCCACGGGAAGCTGTAAGGATAGAGGACATACCTGCATCCTATTGGACTCACTTGTCTTGGTTAAATCCAGCTTATTTGAAAACCTATGGATCTGCTGCTTCTGCTCATGGCAGTGCTGCTTCTGACAAGGCTGTTCTTTGGTGGGCCTAGGTGACATCACAATCTCCATGGTTACATACACAACAAAGGTCAGATGTTGTTTACACCTGGCCATGCCAGTGGTATTGAGTAGCATATCACAGTGCTAAGGGTCCTGGATGCAACAATCTTTCAATGGGGAATAGCCGCACTGAGTTTGTCAAGTGCACCCATGTTTGCAACTCCAACAATACACACATATGTATGTATGTATGTATGTATCTATCTATCTATCTATCTATCTATCTCTCTTTCTATATGTATATATATATATATTTTTTTTTTTTCTTTTAAATATATATATATATATATATATATATATATATATATATACATATATAGAGAGAGAGAGAGATGGAAATACTTTTTTAAACATGTTTTCACCTTTTTTTTTAACCTTCTTTTTTTCTTCTCTCCATGTTTTCCTTCTTTCCTCCTTTTTTCCTATGCTGCTGCTTCTTATTTTTCTTCTTTTTCAGACCCTATCATTGCACTATTGCTTATTCAATACCACCAGCAGATGGAGACACTATATTACAACATTAGTTGTGAGCAGCAGTTTGTACAAACAAATGCCTCATAGCTGATGTCCTATCCATTATTGCAATGGATGGTTGGCTGGCAACATTTGTTTTTATTATTCCAATACCACAGTACCAATGCATGGTCAATCAACAGCAATGACACCCCCATGTCAATTAACAAGATTCAGCACCCACTACCTGAAAGACAGCTACCTATCATGTCATGTTCAACCTGCACAGGTGTGCTGGTTGCTGAGCTTATTCAATTAAAGAGGACATTCAGCAGCAGCAGTCCTGTGCCTGGTCGCTCCAACAGTGG
>NW_026609268.1:362500-372500 GCF_029499605.1 Hyla sarda
GCTGTCCCCTTCACATGCACCATCACTACTTGTAGGAAGGGAGGCTGGCTGGCAGCCTCCCATACACACTCTGGCTGGGTGGCAGTCACCCACCAGTACACACAGCAGACCCTAAACCCATATCATTATTGCTAAGCAGGAAGATGGGAGTCCATTTCACTCTGATGGACCATTTTTAAATGCAATCCATAACCTGGCTTTGGCAGGAACCCTTCTTACTCCTCCTACTTGCATTTGATACTGGGTTTAGGATCTGCATAGGAAACACACACACACACACACACAAGCACACAATTACCTGTGTTGCCTGCTGACGCCTCCTTGGCTGTCCCCAAACGGTATAAAACCAACAGCCACGGGAAGCTGTAAGGATAGAGGACATACCTGCATCCTATTGGACTCACTTGTCTTGGTTAAATCCAGCTTATTTGAAAACCTATGGATCTGCTGCTTCTGCTCATGGCAGTGCTGCTTCTGACAAGGCTGTTCTTTGGTGGGCCTAGGTGACATCACAATCTCCATGGTTACATACACAACAAAGGTCAGATGTTGTTTACACCTGGCCATGCCAGTGGTATTGAGTAGCATATCACAGTGCTAAGGGTCCTGGATGCAACAATCTTTCAATGGGGAATAGCCGCACTGAGTTTGTCAAGTGCACCCATGTTTGCAACTCCAACAATACACACATATGTATGTATGTATGTATGTATGTATGTATGTATGTATGTATGTATGTATGTATCTATCTATCTATCTATCTATCTATCTATCTATCTATCTCTCTTTCTATATGTATATATATATATATATATATTTTTTTTTTTTCTTTTAAATATATATATATATATATATACATATATAGAGAGAGAGAGAGATGGAAATACTTTTTTAAACATGTTTTCACCTTTTTTTTTAACCTTCTTTTTTTCTTCTCTCCATGTTTTCCTTCTTTCCTCCTTTTTTCCTATGCTGCTGCTTCTTATTTTTCTTCTTTTTCAGACCCTATCATTGCACTATTGCTTATTCAATACCACCAGCAGATGGAGACACTATATTACAACATTAGTTGTGAGCAGCAGTTTGTACAAACAAATGCCTCATAGCTGATGTCCTATCCATTATTGCAATGGATGGTTGGCTGGCAACATTTGTTTTTATTATTCCAATACCACAGTACCAATGCATGGTCAATCAACAGCAATGACACCCCCATGTCAATTAACAAGATTCAGCACCCACTACCTGAAAGACAGCTACCTATCATGTCATGTTCAACCTGCACAGGTGTGCTGGTTGCTGAGCTTATTCAATTAAAGAGGACATTCAGCAGCAGCAGTCCTGTGCCTGGTCGCTCCAACAGTGGCCAGACACAAGCGGCACCACCTATTGTCTTTTGCCTGCAGTAGGGGCCCACTGGACTAGCCAGCAAGCAGCTGCAGCAGTAGTAAATAAACAGGTAATCTTTCTTTCCAACACTGAACCCTGGTGGTGCACTTAATATATGCTACCAGATAGGGGACATATCAGATATTAAACTGATATAAACAGACACCACATTTGATACCAGCCAAAAGGAAGAATGAGAAGTGATAACTGTGAAAGGGGAGGAACCAACGCTGTCCCCTTCACATGCACCATCACTACTTGTAGGAAGGGAGGCTGGCTGGCAGCCTCCCATACACACTCTGGCTGGGTGGCAGTCACCCACCAGTACACACAGCAGGCCCTAAACCCATATCATTATTGCTAAGCAGGAAGATGGGAGTCCATTTCACTCTGATGGACCATTTTTAAATGCAATCCATAACCTGGCTTTGGCAGGAACCCTTCTTACTCCTCCTACTTGCATTTGATACTGGGTTTAGGATCTGCATAGGAAACACACACACACACACACACACACACACAAGCACACACTTACCTGTGTTGCCTGCTGACGCCTCCTTGGCTGTCCCCAAACGGTATAAAACCAACAGCCACGGGAAGCTGTAAGGATAGAGGACATACCTGCATCCTATTGGAATCACTTGTCTTGGTTAAATCCAGCTTATTTGAAAACTTATGGTGCTGCTGCTTCTGATCATGGCAGTGCTGCTTCTGACAAGGCTGTTCTTTGGTGGGCCTAGGTGACATCACAATCTCCATGGTTACATACACAACAAAGGTCAGATGTTGTTTACACCTGGCCATGCCAGTGGTATTGAGTAGCATATCACAGTGCTAAGGGTCCTGGATGCAACAATCTTTCAATGGGGAATAGCCGCACTGAGTTTGTCAAGTGCACCCATGTTTGCAACTCCAACAATACACACATATGTATGTATGTATGTTGTATGTATGTATGTATGTATGTATCTATCTATCTCTTTCTCTCTCTCTATATGTATATATATATATATATATATATATATATATATAATTTATTTTTCTTTTAAATATATATATATATATATATATATATATATATATATACATATATAGAGAGAGAGAGATGGAAATACTTTTTTAAACATGTTTTCACCCTTTTTTTACCTTCTTTTTTTCTTCTCTCCATGTTTTCCTTCTTTCCTCCTTTTTTCCTATGCTGCTGCTTCTTATTTTTCTTCTTTTTCAGACCCTATCATTGCACTATTGCTTATTCAATACCACCAGCAGATGGAGACACTATATTACAACATTAGTTGTGAGCAGCAATTTGTACAAACAAATGCCTCATAGCTGATGTCCTATCCATTATTGCAATGGATGGCTGGCTGGCAACATTTGTTTTAATTATTCCAATACCACAGTACCAATGCATGGTCAATTAACAAGATTCAGCACCCACTACCTGAAAGACAGCTACCTATCATGTCATGTCCAACCTGCACAGGTGTGCTGGTTGCTGAGCTTATTCAATTAAAGAGGACATTCAGCAGCAGCAGTCCTGTGCCTGGTCGCTCCAACAGGGGCCAGACACAAGCGGCACCACCTATTGTCTTTTGCCTGCAGTAGGGGCCCACTGGACTAGCCAGCAAGCAGCTGCAGCAGTAAATAAACAGGTAATCTTTCTTTCCAACACTGAACCCTGGTGGTGCACTTAATATATGCTACCAGATAGGGGACATATCAGATATTAAACTGATATAAACAGACACCACATTTGATACCAGCCAAAAGGAAGAATGAGAAGTGATAACTGTGAAAGGGGAGGAACCAACGCTGTCCCCTTCACATGCACCATCACTACTTGTAGGAAGGGAGGCTGGCTGGCAGCCTCCCATACACACTCTGGCTGGGTGGCAGTCACCCACCAGTACACACAGCAGACCCTAAACCCATATCATTATTGCTAAGCAGGAAGATGGGAGTCCATTTCACTCTGATGGACCATTTTTAAATGCAATCCATAACCTGGCTTTGGCAGGAACCCTTCTTACTCCTCCTACTTGCATTTGATACTGGGTTTAGGATCTGCATAGGAAACACACACACACACACACAAGCACACAATTACCTGTGTTGCCTGCTGACGCCTCCTTGGCTGTCCCCAAACGGTATAAAACCAACAGCCACGGGAAGCTGTAAGGATAGAGGACATACCTGCATCCTATTGGACTCACTTGTCTTGGTTAAATCCAGCTTATTTGAAAACCTATGGATCTGCTGCTTCTGCTCATGGCAGTGCTGCTTCTGACAAGGCTGTTCTTTGGTGGGCCTAGGTGACATCACAATCTCCATGGTTACATACACAACAAAGGTCAGATGTTGTTTACACCTGGCCATGCCAGTGGTATTGAGTAGCATATCACAGTGCTAAGGGTCCTGGATGCAACAATCTTTCAATGGGGAATAGCCGCACTGAGTTTGTCAAGTGCACCCATGTTTGCAACTCCAACAATACACACATATGTATGTATGTATGTATGTATGTATGTATGTATCTATGTATCTATCTATCTATCTATCTATCTCTCTTTCTATATGTATATATATATATATATATATTTTTTTTTTTTCTTTTAAATATATATATATATATATATACATATATAGAGAGAGAGAGAGATGGAAATACTTTTTTAAACATGTTTTCACCTTTTTTTTTAACCTTCTTTTTTTCTTCTCTCCATGTTTTCCTTCTTTCCTCCTTTTTTCCTATGCTGCTGCTTCTTATTTTTCTTCTTTTTCAGACCCTATCATTGCACTATTGCTTATTCAATACCACCAGCAGATGGAGACACTATATTACAACATTAGTTGTGAGCAGCAGTTTGTACAAACAAATGCCTCATAGCTGATGTCCTATCCATTATTGCAATGGATGGTTGGCTGGCAACATTTGTTTTTATTATTCCAATACCACAGTACCAATGCATGGTCAATCAACAGCAATGACACCCCCATGTCAATTAACAAGATTCAGCACCCACTACCTGAAAGACAGCTACCTATCATGTCATGTTCAACCTGCACAGGTGTGCTGGTTGCTGAGCTTATTCAATTAAAGAGGACATTCAGCAGCAGCAGTCCTGTGCCTGGTCGCTCCAACAGTGGCCAGACACAAGCGGCACCACCTATTGTCTTTTGCCTGCAGTAGGGGCCCACTGGACTAGCCAGCAAGCAGCTGCAGCAGTAGTAAATAAACAGGTAATCTTTCTTTCCAACACTGAACCCTGGTGGTGCACTTAATATATGCTACCAGATAGGGGACATATCAGATATTAAACTGATATAAACAGACACCACATTTGATACCAGCCAAAAGGAAGAATGAGAAGTGATAACTGTGAAAGGGGAGGAACCAACGCTGTCCCCTTCACATGCACCATCACTACTTGTAGGAAGGGAGGCTGGCTGGCAGCCTCCCATACACACTCTGGCTGGGTGGCAGTCACCCACCAGTACACACAGCAGGCCCTAAACCCATATCATTATTGCTAAGCAGGAAGATGGGAGTCCATTTCACTCTGATGGACCATTTTTAAATGCAATCCATAACCTGGCTTTGGCAGGAACCCTTCTTACTCCTCCTACTTGCATTTGATACTGGGTTTAGGATCTGCATAGGAAACACACACACACACACACACACACACACACACACACAAGCACACACTTACCTGTGTTGCCTGCTGACGCCTCCTTGGCTGTCCCCAAACGGTATAAAACCAACAGCCACGGGAAGCTGTAAGGATAGAGGACATACCTGCATCCTATTGGACTCACTTGTCTTGGTTAAATCCAGCTTATTTGAAAACTTATGGTGCTGCTGCTTCTGACCATGGCAGTGCTGCTTCTGACAAGGCTGTTCTTTGGTGGGCCTAGGTGACATCACAATCTCCATGGTTACATACACAACAAAGGTCAGATGTTGTTTACACCTGGCCATGCCAGTGGTATTGAGTAGCATATCACAGTGCTAAGGGTCCTGGATGCAACAATCTTTCAATGGGGAATAGCCGCACTGAGTTTGTCAAGTGCACCCATGTTTGCAACTCCAACAATACACACATATGTATGTATGTATGTTGTATGTATGTATGTATGTATGTGTATCTATCTATCTATCTATCTATCTCTTTCTCTCTCTCTATATGTATATATATATATATATATATATATATATATAATTTATTTTTCTTTTAAATATATATATATATATATATATATATATATATACATATATAGAGAGAGAGAGATGGAAATACTTTTTTAAACATGTTTTCACCCTTTTTTTACCTTCTTTTTTTCTTCTCTCCATGTTTTCCTTCTTTCCTCCTTTTTTCCTATGCTGCTGCTTCTTATTTTTCTTCTTTTTCAGACCCTATCATTGCACTATTGCTTATTCAATACCACCAGCAGATGGAGACACTATATTACAACATTAGTTGTGAGCAGCAATTTGTACAAACAAATGCCTCATAGCTGATGTCCTATCCATTATTGCAATGGATGGCTGGCTGGCAACATTTGTTTTAATTATTCCAATACCACAGTACCAATGCATGGTCAATTAACAAGATTCAGCACCCACTACCTGAAAGACAGCTACCTATCATGTCATGTCCAACCTGCACAGGTGTGCTGGTTGCTGAGCTTATTCAATTAAAGAGGACATTCAGCAGCAGCAGTCCTGTGCCTGGTCGCTCCAACAGGGGCCAGACACAAGCGGCACCACCTATTGTCTTTTGCCTGCAGTAGGGGCCCACTGGACTAGCCAGCAAGCAGCTGCAGCAGTAAATAAACAGGTAATCTTTCTTTCCAACACTGAACCCTGGTGGTGCACTTAATATATGCTACCAGATAGGGGACATATCAGATATTAAACTGATATAAACAGACACCACATTTGATACCAGCCAAAAGGAAGAATGAGAAGTGATAACTGTGAAAGGGGAGGAACCAACGCTGTCCCCTTCACATGCACCATCACTACTTGTAGGAAGGGAGGCTGGCTGGCAGCCTCCCATACACACTCTGGCTGGGTGGCAGTCACCCACCAGTACACACAGCAGACCCTAAACCCATATCATTATTGCTAAGCAGGAAGATGGGAGTCCATTTCACTCTGATGGACCATTTTTAAATGCAATCCATAACCTGGCTTTGGCAGGAACCCTTCTTACTCCTCCTACTTGCATTTGATACTGGGTTTAGGATCTGCATAGGAAACACACACACACACACACAAGCACACAATTACCTGTGTTGCCTGCTGACGCCTCCTTGGCTGTCCCCAAACGGTATAAAACCAACAGCCACGGGAAGCTGTAAGGATAGAGGACATACCTGCATCCTATTGGACTCACTTGTCTTGGTTAAATCCAGCTTATTTGAAAACCTATGGATCTGCTGCTTCTGCTCATGGCAGTGCTGCTTCTGACAAGGCTGTTCTTTGGTGGGCCTAGGTGACATCACAATCTCCATGGTTACATACACAACAAAGGTCAGATGTTGTTTACACCTGGCCATGCCAGTGGTATTGAGTAGCATATCACAGTGCTAAGGGTCCTGGATGCAACAATCTTTCAATGGGGAATAGCCGCACTGAGTTTGTCAAGTGCACCCATGTTTGCAACTCCAACAATACACACATATGTATGTATGTATGTATGTATGTATGTATCTATCTATCTATCTATCTATCTATCTATCTATCTCTCTTTCTATATGTATATATATATATATATATTTTTTTTTTTTTTTCTTTTAAATATATATATATATATATATATACATATATATAGAGAGAGAGAGATGGAAATACTTTTTTAAACATGTTTTCACCTTTTTTTTTAACCTTCTTTTTTTCTTCTCTCCATGTTTTCCTTCTTTCCTCCTTTTTTCCTATGCTGCTGCTTCTTATTTTTCTTCTTTTTCAGACCCTATCATTGCACTATTGCTTATTCAATACCACCAGCAGATGGAGACACTATATTACAACATTAGTTGTGAGCAGCAATTTGTACAAACAAATGCCTCATAGCTGATGTCCTATCCATTATTGCAATGGATGGCTGGCTGGCAACATTTGTTTTAATTATTCCAATACCACAGTACTAATGCATGGTCAATCAACAGCAATGACACCCCCATGTCAATTAACAAGATTCAGCACCCACTACCTGAAAGACAGCTACCTATCATGTCATGTTCAACCTGCACAGGTGTGCTGGTTGCTGAGCTTATTCAATTAAAGAGGACATTCAGCAGCAGCAGTCCTGTGCCTGGTCGCTCCAACAGGGGCCAGACACAAGCGGCACCACCTATTGTCTTTTGCCTGCAGTAGGGGCCCACTGGACTAGCCAGCAAGCAGCTGCAGCAGTAAATAAACAGGTAATCTTTCTTTCCAACACTGAACCCTGGTGGTGCACTTAATATATGCTACCAGATAGGGGACATATCAGATATTAAACTGATATAAACAGACACCACATTTGATACCAGCCAAAAGGAAGAATGAGAAGTGATAACTGTGAAAGGGGAGGAACCAACGCTGTCCCCTTCACATGCACCATCACTACTTGTAGGAAGGGAGGCTGGCTGGCAGCCTCCCATACACACTCTGGCTGGGTGGCAGTCACCCACCAGTACACACAGCAGACCCTAAACCCATATCATTATTGCTAAGCAGGAAGATGGGAGTCCATTTCACTCTGATGGACCATTTTTAAATGCAATCCATAACCTGGCTTTGGCAGGAACCCTTCTTACTCCTCCTACTTGCATTTGATACTGGGTTTAGGATCTGCATAGGAAACACACACACACACACACAAGCACACAATTACCTGTGTTGCCTGCTGACGCCTCCTTGGCTGTCCCCAAACGGTATAAAACCAACAGCCACGGGAAGCTGTAAGGATAGAGGACATACCTGCATCCTATTGGACTCACTTGTCTTGGTTAAATCCAGCTTATTTGAAAACCTATGGATCTGCTGCTTCTGCTCATGGCAGTGCTGCTTCTGACAAGGCTGTTCTTTGGTGGGCCTAGGTGACATCACAATCTCCATGGTTACATACACAACAAAGGTCAGATGTTGTTTACACCTGGCCATGCCAGTGGTATTGAGTAGCATATCACAGTGCTAAGGGTCCTGGATGCAACAATCTTTCAATGGGGAATAGCCGCACTGAGTTTGTCAAGTGCACCCATGTTTGCAACTCCAACAATACACACATATGTATGTATGTATGTATGTATGTATGTATGTATGTATGTATCTATCTATCTATCTATCTATCTATCTATCTATCTATCTCTCTTTCTATATGTATATATATATATATATATATATTTTTTTTTTTTCTTTTAAATATATATATATATATATATACATATATAGAGAGAGAGAGAGATGGAAATACTTTTTTAAACATGTTTTCACCTTTTTTTTTAACCTTCTTTTTTTCTTCTCTCCATGTTTTCCTTCTTTCCTCCTTTTTTCCTATGCTGCTGCTTCTTATTTTTCTTCTTTTTCAGACCCTATCATTGCACTATTGCTTATTCAATACCACCAGCAGATGGAGACACTATATTACAACATTAGTTGTGAGCAGCAGTTTGTACAAACAAATGCCTCATAGCTGATGTCCTATCCATTATTGCAATGGATGGTTGGCTGGCAACATTTGTTTTTATTATTCCAATACCACAGTACCAATGCATGGTCAATCAACAGCAATGACACCCCCATGTCAATTAACAAGATTCAGCACCCACTACCTGAAAGACAGCTACCTATCATGTCATGTTCAACCTGCACAGGTGTGCTGGTTGCTGAGCTTATTCAATTAAAGAGGACATTCAGCAGCAGCAGTCCTGTGCCTGGTCGCTCCAACAGTGGCCAGACACAAGCGGCACCACCTATTGTCTTTTGCCTGCAGTAGGGGCCCACTGGACTAGCCAGCAAGCAGCTGCAGCAGTAGTAAATAAACAGGTAATCTTTCTTTCCAACACTGAACCCTGGTGGTGCACTTAATATATGCTACCAGATAGGGGACATATCAGATATTAAACTGATATAAACAGACACCACATTTGATACCAGCCAAAAGGAAGAATGAGAAGTGATAACTGTGAAAGGGGAGGAACCAACGCTGTCCCCTTCACATGCACCATCACTACTTGTAGGAAGGGAGGCTGGCTGGCAGCCTCCCATACACACTCTGGCTGGGTGGCAGTCACCCACCAGTACACACAGCAGGCCCTAAACCCATATCATTATTGCTAAGCAGGAAGATGGGAGTCCATTTCACTCTGATGGACCATTTTTAAATGCAATCCATAACCTGGCTTTGGCAGGAACCCTTCTTACTCCTCCTACTTGCATTTGATACTGGGTTTAGGATCTGCATAGGAAACACACACACACACACACACACACACACACAAGCACACACTTACCTGTGTTGCCTGCTGACGCCTCCTTGGCTGTCCCCAAACGGTATAAAACCAACAGCCACGGGAAGCTGTAAGGATAGAGGACATACCTGCATCCTATTGGACTCAC
>NW_026609268.1:375000-390000 GCF_029499605.1 Hyla sarda
ACATTCAGCAGCAGCAGTCCTGTGCCTGGTCGCTCCAACAGTGGCCAGACACAAGCGGCACCACCTATTGTCTTTTGCCTGCAGTAGGGGCCCACTGGACTAGCCAGCAAGCAGCTGCAGCAGTAAATAAACAGGTAATCTTTCTTTCCAACACTGAACCCTGGTGGTGCACTTAATATATGCTACCAGATAGAGGACATATCAGATATTAAACTGATATAAACAGACACCACATTTGATACCAGCCAAAAGGAAGAATGAGAAGTGATAACTGTGAAAGGGGAGGAACCAACGCTGTCCCCTTCACATGCACCATCACTACTTGTAGGAAGGGAGGCTGGCTGGCAGCCTCCCATACACACTCTGGCTGGGTGGCAGTCACCCACCAGTACACACAGCAGGCCCTAAACCCATATCATTATTGCTAAGCAGGAAGATGGGAGTCCATTTCACTCTGATGGACCATTTTTAAATGCAATCCATAACCTGGCTTTGGCAGGAACCCTTCTTACTCCTCCTACTTGCATTTGATACTGGGTTTTGGATCTGCATAGGAAACACACACACACACAAGCACACACTTACCTGTGTTGCCTGCTGACGCCTCCTTGGCTGTCCCCAAACGGTATAAAACCAACAGCCACGGGAAGCTGTAAGGATAGAGGACATACCTGCATCCTATTGGACTCACTTGTCTTGGTTAAATCCAGCTTATTTGAAAACTTATGGTGCTGCTGCTTCTGATCATGGCAGTGCTGCTTCTGACAAGGCTGTTCTTTGGTGGGCCTAGGTGACATCACAATCTCCATGGTTACATACACAACAAAGGTCAGATGTTGTTTACACCTGGCCATGCCAGTGGTATTGAGTAGCATATCACAGTGCTAAGGGTCCTGGATGCAACAATCTTTCAATGGGGAATAGCCGCACTGAGTTTGTCAAG
Source organism: Hyla sarda (assembly GCF_029499605.1). Lineage (NCBI taxonomy): Eukaryota > Metazoa > Chordata > Amphibia > Anura > Hylidae > Hyla > Hyla sarda. The sequence continues at coordinate 375,944 of NW_026609268.1, forward strand.
TGCACCCATGTTTGCAACTCCAACAATACACACATATGTATGTATGTATGTTGTATGTATGTATGTATGTATGTGTATCTATCTATCTATCTATCTATCTCTTTCTCTCTCTCTATATGTATATATATATATATATATATATATATATATATATATATAATTTATTTTTCTTTTAAATATATATATATATATATATATATATATATACATATATAGAGAGAGAGAGATGGAAATACTTTTTTAAACATGTTTTCACCCTTTTTTTACCTTCTTTTTTTCTTCTCTCCATGTTTTCCTTCTTTCCTCCTTTTTTCCTATGCTGCTGCTTCTTATTTTTCTTCTTTTTCAGACCCTATCATTGCACTATTGCTTATTCAATACCACCAGCAGATGGAGACACTATATTACAACATTAGTTGTGAGCAGCAATTTGTACAAACAAATGCCTCATAGCTGATGTCCTATCCATTATTGCAATGGATGGCTGGCTGGCAACATTTGTTTTAATTATTCCAATACCACAGTACCAATGCATGGTCAATTAACAAGATTCAGCACCCACTACCTGAAAGACAGCTACCTATCATGTCATGTCCAACCTGCACAGGTGTGCTGGTTGCTGAGCTTATTCAATTAAAGAGGACATTCAGCAGCAGCAGTCCTGTGCCTGGTCGCTCCAACAGGGGCCAGACACAAGCGGCACCACCTATTGTCTTTTGCCTGCAGTAGGGGCCCACTGGACTAGCCAGCAAGCAGCTGCAGCAAATAAACAGGTAATCGTTCTTTCCAACACTGAACCCTGGTGGTGCACTTAATATATGCTACCAGATAGGGGACATATCAGATATTAAACTGATATAAACAGACACCACATTTGATACCAGCCAAAAGGAAGAATGAGAAGTGATAACTGTGAAAGGGGAGGAACCAACGCTGTCCCCTTCACATGCACCATCACTACTTGTAGGAAGGGAGGCTGGCTGGCAGCCTCCCATACACACTCTGGCTGGGTGGCAGTCACCCACCAGTACACACAGCAGACCATAAACCCATATCATTATTGCTAAGCAGGAAGATGGGAGTCCATTTCACTCTGATGGACCATTTTTAAATGCAATCCATAACCTGGCTTTGGCAGGAACCCTTCTTACTCCTCCTACTTGCATTTCATACTGGGTTTAGGATCTGCATAGGAAACACACACACACACACAAGCACACACTTACCTGTGTTGCCTGCTGACGCCTCCTTGGCTGTCCCCAAACGGTATAAAACCAACAGCCACGGGAAGCTGTAAGGATAGAGGACATACCTGCATCCTATTGGACTCACTTGTCTTGGTTAAATCCAGCTTATTTGAAAACCTATGGATCTGCTGCTTCTGCTCATGGCAGTGCTGCTTCTGACAAGGCTGTTCTTTGGTGGGCCTAGGTGACATCACAATCTCCATGGTTACATACACAACAAAGGTCAGATGTTGTTTACACCTGGCCATGCCAGTGGTATTGAGTAGCATATCACACTGCTAAGGGTCCTGGATGCAACAATCTTTCAATGGGGAATAGCCGCACTGAGTTTGTCAAGTGCACCCATGTTTGCAACTCCAACAATACACACATATGTATGTATGTATGTATGTATCTATCTATCTATCTATCTATCTATCTCTTTATCTCTTTCTATCTCTTTCTCTCTTTCTTTATGTATATATATATATATATATATATATATATATATATATATATATAATTTTTTTTTCTTTTAAATATATATATATATATATATATATATATATATATATATGTATGTATATACATATATAGAGAGAGAGAGAGATGGAAATACTTTTTTAAACATGTTTTCACCTTTTTTTTTAACCTTCTTTTTTTCTTCTCTCCATGTTTTCCTTCTTTCCTCCTTTTTTCCTATGCTGCTGCTTCTTATTTTTCTTCTTTTTCAGACCCTATCATTGCACTATTGCTTATTCAATACCACCAGCAGATGGAGACACTATATTACAACATTAGTTGTGAGCAGCAATTTGTACAAACAAATGCCTCATAGCTGATGTCCTATCCATTATTGCAATGGATGGCTGGCTGGCAACATTTGTTTTAATTATTCCAATACCACAGTACTAATGCATGGTCAATCAACAGCAATGACACCCCCATGTCAATTAACAAGATTCAGCACCCACTACCTGAAAGACAGCTACCTATCATGTCATGTTCAACCTGCACAGGTGTGCTGGTTGCTGAGCTTATTCAATTAAAGAGGACATTCAGCAGCAGCAGTCCTGTGCCTGGTCGCTCCAACAGGGGCCAGACACAAGCGGCACCACCTATTGTCTTTTGCCTGCAGTAGGGGCCCACTGGACTAGCCAGCAAGCAGCTGCAGCAGTAAATAAACAGGTAATCTTTCTTTCCAACACTGAACCCTGGTGGTGCACTTAATATATGCTACCAGATAGGGGACATATCAGATATTAAACTGATATAAACAGACACCACATTTGATACCAGCCAAAAGGAAGAATGAGAAGTGATAACTGTGAAAGGGGAGGAACCAACGCTGTCCCCTTCACATGCACCATCACTACTTGTAGGAAGGGAGGCTGGCTGGCAGCCTCCCATACACACTCTGGCTGGGTGGCAGTCACCCACCAGTACACACAGCAGGCCCTAAACCAATATCATTATTGCTAAGCAGGAAGATGGGAGTCCATTTCACTCTGATGGACCATTTTTAAATGCAATCCATAACCTGGCTTTGGCAGGAACCCTTCTTACTCCTCCTACTTACATTTGATACTGGGTTTAGGATCTGCATAGGAAACACACACACACACACAAGCACACACTTACCTGTGTTGCCTGCTGACGCCTCCTTGGCTGTCCCCAAACGGTATAAAACCAACAGCCACGGGAAGCTGTAAGGATAGAGGACATACCTGCATCCTATTGGACTCACTTGTCTTGGTTAAATCCAGCTTATTTGAAAACCTACGGTGCTGCTGCTTCTGCTCATGGCAGTGCTGCTTCTGACAAGGCTGTTCTTTGGTGGGCCTAGGTGACATCACAATCTCCATGGTTACATACACAACAAAGGTCAGATGTTGTTTACACCAGGCCATCCCAGTGGTATTGAGTAGCATATCACAGCGCTAAGGGTCCTGGATGCAACAATCTTTCAATGGGGAATAGCCGCACTGAGTTTGTCAAGTGCACCCATGTTTGCAACTCCAACAATACACACATATGTATGTTTGTATGTATGTATGTATGTATGTATGTATGTATCTATCTATCTCTCTTTCTATATGTATATATATATATATATATATATATATATAATTTTTTTTTCTTTTAAATATATATATATATATATATATATATATATACATGTATAGAGAGAGAGAGAGATGGAAATACTTTTTTAAACATGTTTTCACCTTTTTTTTTAACCTTCTTTTTTTCTTCTCTCCATGTTTTCCTTCTTTCCTCCTTTTTTCCTATGCTGCTGCTTCTTATTTTTCTTCTTTTTCAGACCCTATCATTGCACTATTGCTTATTCAATACCACCAGCAGATGGAGACACTATATTACAACATTAGTTGTGAGCAGCAGTTTGTACAAACAAATGCCTCATAGCTGATGTCCTATCCATTATTGCAATGGATGGTTGGCTGGCAACATTTGCTTTTATTATTCCAATACCACAGTACCAATGCATGGTCAATCAACAGCAATGACACCCCCATGTCAATTAACAAGATTCAGCACCCACTACCTGAAAGACAGCTACCTATCATGTCATGTTCAACCTGCACAGGTGTGCTGGTTGCTGAGCTTATTCAATTAAAGAGGACATTCAGCAGCAGCAGTCCTGTGCCTGGTCGCTCCAACAGGGGCCAGACACAAGCGGCACCACCTATTGTCTTTTGCCTGCAGTAGGGGCCCACTGGACTAGCCAGCAAGCAGCTGCAGCAGTAAATAAACAGGTAATCTTTCTTTCCAACACTGAACCCTGGTGGTGCACTTAATATATGCTACCAGATAGGGGACATATCAGATATTAAACTGATATAAACAGACACCACATTTGATACCAGCCAAAAGGAAGAATGAGAAGTGATAACTGTGAAAGGGGAGGAACCAACGCTGTCCCCTTCACATGCACCATCACTACTTGTAGGAAGGGAGGCTGGCTGGCAGCCTCCCATACACACTCTGGCTGGGTGGCAGTCACCCACCAGTACACACAGCAGACCCTAAACCCATATCATTATTGCTAAGCAGGAAGATGGGAGTCCATTTCACTCTGATGGACCATTTTTAAATGCAATCCATAACCTGGCTTTGGCAGGAACCCTTCTTACTCCTCCTACTTGCATTTGATACTGGGTTTAGGATCTGCATAGGAAACACACACACACACACACACAAGCACACAATTACCTGTGTTGCCTGCTGACGCCTCCTTGGCTGTCCCCAAACGGTATAAAACCAACAGCCACGGGAAGCTGTAAGGATAGAGGACATACCTGCATCCTATTGGACTCACTTGTCTTGGTTAAATCCAGCTTATTTGAAAACCTATGGATCTGCTGCTTCTGCTCATGGCAGTGCTGCTTCTGACAAGGCTGTTCTTTGGTGGGCCTAGGTGACATCACAATCTCCATGGTTACATACACAACAAAGGTCAGATGTTGTTTACACCTGGCCATGCCAGTGGTATTGAGTAGCATATCACAGTGCTAAGGGTCCTGGATGCAACAATCTTTCAATGGGGAATAGCCGCACTGAGTTTGTCAAGTGTACCCATGTTTGCAACTCCAACAATACACACATATGTATGTATGTATGTATGTATGTATGTATCTATGTATCTATGTATCTATGTATCTATCTATCTATCTATCTATCTATCTCTCTTTCTATATGTATATATATATATATATATATATTTTTTTTTTCTTTTAAATATATATATATATATACATATATAGAGAGAGAGAGAGATGGAAATACTTTTTTAAACATGTTTTCACCTTTTTTTTTAACCTTCTTTTTTTCTTCTCTCCATGTTTTCCTTCTTTCCTCCTTTTTTCCTATGCTGCTGCTTCTTATTTTTCTTCTTTTTCAGACCCTATCATTGCACTATTGCTTATTCAATACCACCAGCAGATGGAGACACTATATTACAACATTAGTTGTGAGCAGCAGTTTGCACAAACAAATGCCTCATAGCTGATGTCCTATCCATTATTGCAATGGATGGTTGGCTGGCAACATTTGTTTTTATTATTCCAATACCACAGTACCAATGCATGGTCAATCAACAGCAATGACACCCCCATGTCAATTAACAAGATTCAGCAGCCACTACCTGAAAGACAGCTACCTATCATGTCATGTTCAACCTGCACAGGTGTGCTGGTTGCTGAGCTTATTCAATTAAAGAGGACATTCAGCAGCAGCAGTCCTGTGCCTGGTCGCTCCAACAGTGGCCAGACACAAGCGGCACCACCTATTGTCTTTTGCCTGCAGTAGGGGCCCACTGGACTAGCCAGCAAGCAGCTGCAGCAGTAGTAAATAAACAGGTAATCTTTCTTTCCAACACTGAACCCTGGTGGTGCACTTAATATATGCTACCAGATAGGGGACATATCAGATATTAAACTGATATAAACAGACACCACATTTGATACCAGCCAAAAGGAAGAATGAGAAGTGATAACTGTGAAAGGGGAGGAACCAACGCTGTCCCCTTCACATGCACCATCACTACTTGTAGGAAGGGAGGCTGGCTGGCAGCCTCCCATACACACTCTGGCTGGGTGGCAGTCACCCACCAGTACACACAGCAGGCCCTAAACCCATATCATTATTGCTAAGCAGGAAGATGGGAGTCCATTTCACTCTGATGGACCATTTTTAAATGCAATCCATAACCTGGCTTTGGCAGGAACCCTTCTTACTCCTCCTACTTGCATTTGATACTGGGTTTAGGATCTGCATAGGAAACACACACACACACACACACAAGCACACACTTACCTGTGTTGCCTGCTGACGCCTCCTTGGCTGTCCCCAAACGGTATAAAACCAACAGCCACGGGAAGCTGTAAGGATAGAGGACATACCTGCATCCTATTGGACTCACTTGTCTTGGTTAAATCCAGCTTATTTGAAAACTTATGGTGCTGCTGCTTCTGATCATGGCAGTGCTGCTTCTGACAAGGCTGTTCTTTGGTGGGCCTAGGTGACATCACAATCTCCATGGTTACATACACAACAAAGGTCAGATGTTGTTTACACCTGGCCATGCCAGTGGTATTGAGTAGCATATCACAGTGCTAAGGGTCCTGGATGCAACAATCTTTCAATGGGGAATAGCCGCACTGAGTTTGTCAAGTGCACCCATGTTTGCAACTCCAACAATACACACATATGTATGTATGTATGTTGTATGTATGTATGTATGTATGTGTATCTATCTATCTATCTATCTATCTATCTATCTCTTTCTCTCTCTCTATATGTATATATATATATATATATATATAATTTATTTTTCTTTTAAATATATATATATATATATATATATATATATATATATATATATACATATATAGAGAGAGAGAGATGGAAATACTTTTTTAAACATGTTTTCACCCTTTTTTTACCTTCTTTTTTTCTTCTCTCCATGTTTTCCTTCTTTCCTCCTTTTTTCCTATGCTGCTGCTTCTTATTTTTCTTCTTTTTCAGACCCTATCATTGCACTATTGCTTATTCAATACCACCAGCAGATGGAGACACTATATTACAACATTAGTTGTGAGCAGCAATTTGTACAAACAAATGCCTCATAGCTGATGTCCTATCCATTATTACAATGGATGGCTGGCTGGCAACATTTGTTTTAATTATTCCAATACCACAGTACCAATGCATGGTCAATTAACAAGATTCAGCACCCACTACCTGAAAGACAGCTACCTATCATGTCATGTCCAACCTGCACAGGTGTGCTGGTTGCTGAGCTTATTCAATTAAAGAGGACATTCAGCAGCAGCAGTCCTGTGCCTGGTCGCTCCAACAGGGGCCAGACACAAGCGGCACCACCTATTGTCTTTTGCCTGCAGTAGGGGCCCACTGGACTAGCCAGCAAGCAGCTGCAGCAAATAAACAGGTAATCTTTCTTTCCAACACTGAACCCTGGTGGTGCACTTAATATATGCTACCAGATAGGGGACATATCAGATATTAAACTGATATAAACAGACACCACATTTGATACCAGCCAAAAGGAAGAATGAGAAGTGATAACTGTGAAAGGGGAGGAACCAACGCTGTCCCCTTCACATGCACCATCACTACTTGTAGGAAGGGAGGCTGGCTGGCAGCCTCCCATACACACTCTGGCTGGGTGGCAGTCACCCACCAGTACACACAGCAGACCCTAAACCCATATCATTATTGCTAAGCAGGAAGATGGGAGTCCATTTCACTCTGATGGACCATTTTTAAATGCAATCCATAACCTGGCTTTGGCAGGAACCCTTCTTACTCCTCCTACTTGCATTTGATACTGGGTTTAGGATCTGCATAGGAAACACACACACACACACAAGCACACACTTACCTGTGTTGCCTGCTGACGCCTCCTTGGCTGTCCCCAAACGGTATAAAACCAACAGCCACGGGAAGCTGTAAGGATAGAGGACATACCTGCATCCTATTGGACTCACTTGTCTTGGTTAAATCCAGCTTATTTGAAAACCTATGGATCTGCTGCTTCTGCTCATGGCAGTGCTGCTTCTGACAAGGCTGTTCTTTGGTGGGCCTAGGTGACATCACAATCTCCATGGTTACATACACAACAAAGGTCAGATGTTGTTTACACCTGGCCATGCCAGTGGTATTGAGTAGCATATCACACTGCTAAGGGTCCTGGATGCAACAATCTTTCAATGGGGAATAGCCGCACTGAGTTTGTCAAGTGCACCCATGTTTGCAACTCCAACAATACACACATATGTATGTATGTATGTATCTATCTATCTATCTATCTATCTCTTTCTCTCTTTCTTTATGTATATATATATATATATATATATATATATATATAATTTTTTTTTCTTTTAAATATATATATATATATATATATATATATATATGTATATACATATATAGAGAGAGAGAGAGATGGAAATACTTTTTTAAACATGTTTTCACCTTTTTTTTTAACCTTCTTTTTTTCTTCTCTCCATGTTTTCCTTCTTTCCTCCTTTTTTCCTATGCTGCTGCTTCTTATTTTTCTTCTTTTTCAGACCCTATCATTGCACTATTGCTTATTCAATACCACCAGCAGATGGAGACACTATATTACAACATTAGTTGTGAGCAGCAGTTTGTACAAACAAATGCCTCATAGCTGATGTCCTATCCATTATTGCAATGGATGGTTGGCTGGCAACATTTGTTTTTATTATTCCAATACTACAGTACTAATGCATGGTCAATCAACAGCAATAACACCCCCATGTCAATTAACAAGATTCAGCACCAGCTACCTGAAAGACAGCTACCTATCATGTCATGTTCAACCTGCACAGGTGTGCTGGTTGCTGAGCTTATTCAATTAAAGAGGACATTCAGCAGCAGCAGTCCTGTGCCTGGTCGCTCCAACAGTGGCCAGACACAAGCGGCACCACCTATTGTCTTTTGCCTGCAGTAGGGGCCCTCTGGACTAGCCAGCAAGCAACTGCAGCAGTAGTAAATAAACAGGTAATCTTTCTTTCCAACACTGAACCCTGGTGGTGCACTTAATATATGCTACCAGATAGGGGACATATCAGATATTAAACTGATATAAACAGACACCACATTTGATACCAGCCAAAAGGAAGAATGAGAAGTGATAACTGTGAAAGGGGAGGAACCAACGCTGTCCCCTTCACATGCACCATCACTACTTGTAGGAAGGGAGGCTGGCTGGCAGCCTCCCATACACACTCTGGCTGGGTGGCAGTCACCCACCAGTACACACAGCAGGCCCTAAACCCATATCATTATTGCTAAGCAGGAAGATGGGAGTCCATTTCACTCTGATGGACCATTTTTAAATGCAATCCATAACCTGGCTTTGGCAGGAACCCTTCTTACTCCTCCTACTTGCATTTGATACTGGGTTTAGGATCTGCATAGGAAACACACACACACACACACACACAAGCACACACTTACCTGTGTTGCCTGCTGACGCCTCCTTGGCTGTCCCCAAACGGTATAAAACCAACAGCCACGGGAAGCTGTAAGGATAGAGGACATACCTGCATCCTATTGGACTCACTTGTCTTGGTTAAATCCAGCTTATTTGAAAACTTATGGTGCTGCTGCTTCTGACAAGGCTGTTCTTTGGTGGGCCTAGGTGACATCACAATCTCCATGGTTACATACACAACAAAGGTCAGATGTTGTTTACACCTGGCCATGCCAGTGGTATTGAGTAGCATATCACAGTGCTAAGGGTCCTGGATGCAACAATCTTTCAATGGGGAATAGCCGCACTGAGTTTGTCAAGTGCACCCATGTTTGCAACTCCAACAATACACACATATGTATGTATGTATGTATGTATGTGTATCTATCTATCTATCTATCTCTTTCTCTCTCTCTATATGTATATATATATATATATATATATATATATATATATAATTTTTTTTCTTTTAAATATATATATATATATATATATATACATATATATATAGAGAGAGAGATGGAAATACTTTTTTAAACATGTTTTCACCTTTTTTTTACCTTCTTTTTTTCTTCTCTCCATGTTTTCCTTCTTTCCTCCTTTTTTCCTATGCTGTTGCTTCTTATTTTTCTTCTTTTTCAGACCCTATCATTGCACTATTGCTTATTCAATACCACCAGCAGATGGAGACACTATATTACAACATTAGTTGTGAGCAGCAGTTTGTACAAACAAATGCCTCATAGTTGATGTCCTATCCATTATTGCAATGGATGGCTGGCTGGCAACATTTGTTTTAATTATTCCAATACCACAGTACCAATGCATGGTCAATTAACAAGATTCAGCACCCACTACCTGAAAGACAGCTACCTATCATGTCATGTCCAACCTGCACAGGTGTGCTGGTTGCTGAGCTTATTCAATTAAAGAGGACATTCAGCAGCAGCAGTCCTGTGCCTGGTCGCTCCAACAGGGGCCAGACACAAGCGGCACCACCTATTGTCTTTTGCCTGCAGTAGGGGCCCACTGGACTAGCCAGCAAGCAGCTGCAGCAAATAAACAGGTAATCTTTCTTTCCAACACTGAACCCTGGTGGTGCACTTAATATATGCTACCAGATAGGGGACATATCAGATATTAAACTGACATAAACAGACACCACATTTGATACCAGCCAAAAGGAAGAATGAGAAGTGATAACTGTGAAAGGGGAGGAACCAACGCTGTCCCCTTCACATGCACCATCACTACTTGTAGGAAGGGAGGCTGGCTGGCAGCCTCCCATACACACTCTGGCTGGGTGGCAGTCACCCACCAGTACACACAGCAGACCCTAAACCCATATCATTATTGCTAAGCAGGAAGATGGGAGTCCATTTCACTCTGATGGACCATTTTTAAATGCAATCCATAACCTGGCTTTGGCAGGAACCCTTCTTACTCCTCCTACTTGCATTTGATACTGGGTTTAGGATCTGCATAGGAAACACACACACACACACACACAAGCACACAATTACCTGTGTTGCCTGCTGACGCCTCCTTGGCTGTCCCCAAACGGTATAAAACCAACAGCCACGGGAAGCTGTAAGGATAGAGGACATACCTGCATCCTATTGGACTCACTTGTCTTGGTTAAATCCAGCTTATTTGAAAACCTATGGATCTGCTGCTTCTGCTCATGGCAGTGCTGCTTCTGACAAGGCTGTTCTTTGGTGGGCCTAGGTGACATCACAATCTCCATGGTTACATACACAACAAAGGTCAGATGTTGTTTACACCTGGCCATGCCAGTGGTATTGAGTAGCATATCACAGTGCTAAGGGTCCTGGATGCAACAATCTTTCAATGGGGAATAGCCGCACTGAGTTTGTCAAGTGCACCCATGTTTGCAACTCCAACAATACACACATATGTATGTATGTATGTATGTATGTATGTATGTATGTATCTATCTATCTATCTCTCTTTCTATATGTATATATATATATGTATATATATATATATATATATATATATATATATATATAATTTTTTTTCTTTTAAATATATATATATATATATATATATATATATATATACATATATAGAGAGAGAGAGATGGAAATACTTTTTTAAACATGTTTTCACCTTTTTTTTTAACCTTCTTTTTTTCTTCTCTCCATGTTTTCCTTCTTTCCTCCTTTTTTCCTATGCTGCTGCTTCTTATTTTTCTTCTTTTTCAGACCCTATCATTGCACTATTGCTTATTCAATACCACCAGCAGATGGAGACACTATATTACAACATTAGTTGTGAGCAGCAGTTTGTACAAACAAATGCCTCATAGCTGATGTCCTATCCATTATTGCAATGGATGGTTGGCTGGCAACATTTGTTTTTATTATTCCAATACCACAGTACCAATGCATGGTCAATCAACAGCAATGACACCCCCATGTCAATTAACAAGATTAAGCACCCACTACCTGAAAGACAGCTACCTATCATGTCATGTTCAACCTGCACAGGTGTGCTGGTTGCTGAGCTTATTCAATTAAAGAGGACATTCAGCAGCAACAGTCGTGTGCCTGGTCGCTCCAACAGGGGCCAGACACAAGCGGCACCACCTATTGTCTTTTGCCTGCAGTAGGGGCCCACTGGACTAGCCAGCAAGCAGCTGCAGCAGTAAATAAACAGGTAATCTTTCTTTCCAACACTGAACCCTGGTGGTGCACTTAATATATGCTACCAGATAGGGGACATATCAGATATTAAACTGATATAAACAGACACCACATTTGATACCAGCCAAAAGGAAGAATGAGAAGTGATAACTGTGAAAGGGGAGGAACCAACGCTGTCCCCTTCACATGCACCATCACTACTTGTAGGAAGGGAGGCTGGCTGGCAGCCTCCCATACACACTCTGGCTGGGTGGCAGTCACCCACCAGTACACACAGCAGGCCCTAAACCCATATCATTATTGCTAAGCAGGAAGATGGGAGTCCATTTCACTCTGATGGACCATTTTTAAATGCAATCCATAACCTGCCTTTGGCAGGAACCCTTCTTACTCCTCCTACTTGCATTTGATACTGGGTTTAGGATCTGCATAGGAAACACACACACACAAGCACACACTTACCTGTGTTGCCTGCTGACGCCTCCTTGGCTGTCCCCAAACGGTATAAAACCAACAGCCACGGGAAGCTGTAAGGATAGAGGACATACCTGCATCCTATTGGACTCACTTGTCTTGGTTAAATCCAGCTTATTTGAAAACTTATGGTGCTGCTGCTTCTGATCATGGCAGTGCTGTTTCTGACAAGGCTGTTCTTTGGTGGGCCTAGGTGACATCACAATCTCCATGGTTACATACACAACAAAGGTCAGATGTTGTTTACACCTGGCCATGCCAGTGGTATTGAGTAGCATATCACAGTGCTAAGGGTCCTGGATGCAACAATCTTTCAATGGGGAATAGCCGCACTGAGTTTGTCAAGTGCACCCATGTTTGCAACTCCAACAATACACACATATGTATTTATGTATGTATGTATGTATGTATGTATGTATGTGTATCTATCTCTCTATCTATCTATCTATCTATCTCTTTCTCTCTCTCTATATGTATATATATATATATATAATTTTTTTTTCTTTTAAATATATATATATATATATATATATATATATATATACATATATATAGAGAGAGAGAGAGATGGAAATACTTTTTTAAACATGTTTTCACCTTTTTTTTACCTTCTTTTTTTCTTCTCTCCATGTTTTCCTTCTTTCCTCCTTTTTTCCTATGCTGCTGCTTCTTATTTTTCTTCTTTTTCAGACCCTATCATTGCACTATTGCTTATTCAATACCACCAGCAGATGGAGACACTATATTACAACATTAGTTGTGAGCAGCAGTTTGTACAAACAAATGCCTCATAGCTGATGTCCTATCCATTATTGCAATGGATGGTTGGCTGGCAACATCTGTTTTTATTATTCCAATACCACAGTACCAATGCATGGTCAATCAACAGCAATGACACCCCCATGTCAATTAACAAGATTCAGCACCCACTACCTGAAAGACAGCTACCTATCATGTCATGTCCAACCTGCACAGGTGTGCTGGTTGCTGAGCTTATTCAATTAAAGAGGACATTCAGCAGCAGCAGTCCTGTGCCTGGTCGCTCCAACAGGGGCCAGACACAAGCGGCACCACCTATTGTCTTTTGCCTGCAGTAGGGGCCCACTGGACTAGCCAGCAAGCAGCTGCAGCAAATAAACAGGTAATCTTTCTTTCCAACACTGAACCCTGGTGGTGCACTTAATATATGCTACCAGAGAGGGGACATATCAGATATTAAACTGATATAAACAGACACCACATTTGATACCAGCCAAAAGGAAGAATGAGAAGTGATAACTGTGAAAGGGGAGGAACCAACGCTGTCCCCTTCACATGCACCATCACTACTTGTAGTAAGGGAGGCTGGCTGGCAGCCTCCCATACACACTCTGGCTGGGTGGCAGTCACCCACCAGTACACACAGCAGACCCTAAACCCATATCATTATTGCTAAGCAGGAAGATGGGAGTCCATTTCACTCTGATGGACCATTTTTAAATGCAATCCATAACCTGGCTTTGGCAGGAACCCTTCTTACTCCTCCTACTTGCATTTGATACTGGGTTTAGGATCTGCATAGGAAACACACACACACACACACACACACACAAGCACACACTTACCTGTGTTGCCTGCTGACGCCTCCTTGGCTGTCCCCAAACG
>NW_026609269.1:0-36695 GCF_029499605.1 Hyla sarda
CGAACGGAAGGAGATATTTGCTCAAAACTTGCTGTGCTGGTGCAGACAGTGGCACCCGACATGCCTGCGTTGTCGTTTTCACCCGGGCACTCTTTGGGCGGGCGCAGCACGCAGAAACACCTAGATTGCAGATAAGCGCCTTTTCCCATTGACCGCGACGAACAGAGAAGATGCACAAGCTTCTTGCCATTGCGGCCGAACGGAAGGAGATATTTGCTCAAAACTTGCTGTGCTGGTGCAGACAGTGGCACCCGACATGCCTGCGTTGTCGTTTTCACCCGGGCACTCTTTGGGCGGGCGCAGCACGCAGAAACACCTAGATTGCAGATAAGCGCCTTTTCCCATTGACCGCGACGAACAGAGAAGATGCACAAGCTTCTTGCCATTGCGGCCGAACGGAAGGAGATATTTGCTCAAAACTTGCTGTGCTGGTGCAGACAGTGGCACCCGACATGCCTGCGTTGTCGTTTTCACCCGGGCACTCTTTGGGCGGGCGCAGCACGCAGAAACACCTAGATTGCAGATAAGCGCCTTTTCCCATTGACCGCGACGAACAGAGAAGATGCACAAGCTTCTTGCCATTGCGGCCGAACGGAAGGAGATATTTGCTCAAAACTTGCTGTGCTGGTGCAGACAGTGGCACCCGACATGCCTGCGTTGTCGTTTTCACCCGGGCACTCTTTGGGCGGGCGCAGCACGCAGAAACACCTAGATTGCAGATAAGCGCCTTTTCCCATTGACCGCGACGAACAGAGAAGATGCACAAGCTTCTTGCCATTGCGGCCGAACGGAAGGAGATATTTGCTCAAAACTTGCTGTGCTGGTGCAGACAGTGGCACCCGACATGCCTGCGTTGTCGTTTTCACCCGGGCACTCTTTGGGCGGGCGCAGCACGCAGAAACACCTAGATTGCAGATAAGCGCCTTTTCCCATTGACCGCGACGAACAGAGAAGATGCACAAGCTTCTTGCCATTGCGGCCGAACGGAAGGAGATATTTGCTCAAAACTTGCTGTGCTGGTGCAGACAGTGGCACCCGACATGCCTGCGTTGTCGTTTTCACCCGGGCACTCTTTGGGCGGGCGCAGCACGCAGAAACACCTAGATTGCAGATAAGCGCCTTTTCCCATTGACCGCGACGAACAGAGAAGATGCACAAGCTTCTTGCCATTGCGGCCGAACGGAAGGAGATATTTGCTCAAAACTTGCTGTGCTGGTGCAGACAGTGGCACCCGACATGCCTGCGTTGTCGTTTTCACCCGGGCACTCTTTGGGCGGGCGCAGCACGCAGAAACACCTAGATTGCAGATAAGCGCCTTTTCCCATTGACCGCGACGAACAGAGAAGATGCACAAGCTTCTTGCCATTGCGGCCGAACGGAAGGAGATATTTGCTCAAAACTTGCTGTGCTGGTGCAGACAGTGGCACCCGACATGCCTGCGTTGTCGTTTTCACCCGGGCACTCTTTGGGCGGGCGCAGCACGCAGAAACACCTAGATTGCAGATAAGCGCCTTTTCCCATTGACCGCGACGAACAGAGAAGATGCACAAGCTTCTTGCCATTGCGGCCGAACGGAAGGAGATATTTGCTCAAAACTTGCTGTGCTGGTGCAGACAGTGGCACCCGACATGCCTGCGTTGTCGTTTTCACCCGGGCACTCTTTGGGCGGGCGCAGCACGCAGAAACACCTAGATTGCAGATAAGCGCCTTTTCCCATTGACCGCGACGAACAGAGAAGATGCACAAGCTTCTTGCCATTGCGGCCGAACGGAAGGAGATATTTGCTCAAAACTTGCTGTGCTGGTGCAGACAGTGGCACCCGACATGCCTGCGTTGTCGTTTTCACCCGGGCACTCTTTGGGCGGGCGCAGCACGCAGAAACACCTAGATTGCAGATAAGCGCCTTTTCCCATTGACCGCGACGAACAGAGAAGATGCACAAGCTTCTTGCCATTGCGGCCGAACGGAAGGAGATATTTGCTCAAAACTTGCTGTGCTGGTGCAGACAGTGGCACCCGACATGCCTGCGTTGTCGTTTTCACCCGGGCACTCTTTGGGCGGGCGCAGCACGCAGAAACACCTAGATTGCAGATAAGCGCCTTTTCCCATTGACCGCGACGAACAGAGAAGATGCACAAGCTTCTTGCCATTGCGGCCGAACGGAAGGAGATATTTGCTCAAAACTTGCTGTGCTGGTGCAGACAGTGGCACCCGACATGCCTGCGTTGTCGTTTTCACCCGGGCACTCTTTGGGCGGGCGCAGCACGCAGAAACACCTAGATTGCAGATAAGCGCCTTTTCCCATTGACCGCGACGAACAGAGAAGATGCACAAGCTTCTTGCCATTGCGGCCGAACGGAAGGAGATATTTGCTCAAAACTTGCTGTGCTGGTGCAGACAGTGGCACCCGACATGCCTGCGTTGTCGTTTTCACCCGGGCACTCTTTGGGCGGGCGCAGCACGCAGAAACACCTAGATTGCAGATAAGCGCCTTTTCCCATTGACCGCGACGAACAGAGAAGATGCACAAGCTTCTTGCCATTGCGGCCGAACGGAAGGAGATATTTGCTCAAAACTTGCTGTGCTGGTGCAGACAGTGGCACCCGACATGCCTGCGTTGTCGTTTTCACCCGGGCACTCTTTGGGCGGGCGCAGCACGCAGAAACACCTAGATTGCAGATAAGCGCCTTTTCCCATTGACCGCGACGAACAGAGAAGATGCACAAGCTTCTTGCCATTGCGGCCGAACGGAAGGAGATATTTGCTCAAAACTTGCTGTGCTGGTGCAGACAGTGGCACCCGACATGCCTGCGTTGTCGTTTTCACCCGGGCACTCTTTGGGCGGGCGCAGCACGCAGAAACACCTAGATTGCAGATAAGCGCCTTTTCCCATTGACCGCGACGAACAGAGAAGATGCACAAGCTTCTTGCCATTGCGGCCGAACGGAAGGAGATATTTGCTCAAAACTTGCTGTGCTGGTGCAGACAGTGGCACCCGACATGCCTGCGTTGTCGTTTTCACCCGGGCACTCTTTGGGCGGGCGCAGCACGCAGAAACACCTAGATTGCAGATAAGCGCCTTTTCCCATTGACCGCGACGAACAGAGAAGATGCACAAGCTTCTTGCCATTGCGGCCGAACGGAAGGAGATATTTGCTCAAAACTTGCTGTGCTGGTGCAGACAGTGGCACCCGACATGCCTGCGTTGTCGTTTTCACCCGGGCACTCTTTGGGCGGGCGCAGCACGCAGAAACACCTAGATTGCAGATAAGCGCCTTTTCCCATTGACCGCGACGAACAGAGAAGATGCACAAGCTTCTTGCCATTGCGGCCGAACGGAAGGAGATATTTGCTCAAAACTTGCTGTGCTGGTGCAGACAGTGGCACCCGACATGCCTGCGTTGTCGTTTTCACCCGGGCACTCTTTGGGCGGGCGCAGCACGCAGAAACACCTAGATTGCAGATAAGCGCCTTTTCCCATTGACCGCGACGAACAGAGAAGATGCACAAGCTTCTTGCCATTGCGGCCGAACGGAAGGAGATATTTGCTCAAAACTTGCTGTGCTGGTGCAGACAGTGGCACCCGACATGCCTGCGTTGTCGTTTTCACCCGGGCACTCTTTGGGCGGGCGCAGCACGCAGAAACACCTAGATTGCAGATAAGCGCCTTTTCCCATTGACCGCGACGAACAGAGAAGATGCACAAGCTTCTTGCCATTGCGGCCGAACGGAAGGAGATATTTGCTCAAAACTTGCTGTGCTGGTGCAGACAGTGGCACCCGACATGCCTGCGTTGTCGTTTTCACCCGGGCACTCTTTGGGCGGGCGCAGCACGCAGAAACACCTAGATTGCAGATAAGCGCCTTTTCCCATTGACCGCGACGAACAGAGAAGATGCACAAGCTTCTTGCCATTGCGGCCGAACGGAAGGAGATATTTGCTCAAAACTTGCTGTGCTGGTGCAGACAGTGGCACCCGACATGCCTGCGTTGTCGTTTTCACCCGGGCACTCTTTGGGCGGGCGCAGCACGCAGAAACACCTAGATTGCAGATAAGCGCCTTTTCCCATTGACCGCGACGAACAGAGAAGATGCACAAGCTTCTTGCCATTGCGGCCGAACGGAAGGAGATATTTGCTCAAAACTTGCTGTGCTGGTGCAGACAGTGGCACCCGACATGCCTGCGTTGTCGTTTTCACCCGGGCACTCTTTGGGCGGGCGCAGCACGCAGAAACACCTAGATTGCAGATAAGCGCCTTTTCCCATTGACCGCGACGAACAGAGAAGATGCACAAGCTTCTTGCCATTGCGGCCGAACGGAAGGAGATATTTGCTCAAAACTTGCTGTGCTGGTGCAGACAGTGGCACCCGACATGCCTGCGTTGTCGTTTTCACCCGGGCACTCTTTGGGCGGGCGCAGCACGCAGAAACACCTAGATTGCAGATAAGCGCCTTTTCCCATTGACCGCGACGAACAGAGAAGATGCACAAGCTTCTTGCCATTGCGGCCGAACGGAAGGAGATATTTGCTCAAAACTTGCTGTGCTGGTGCAGACAGTGGCACCCGACATGCCTGCGTTGTCGTTTTCACCCGGGCACTCTTTGGGCGGGCGCAGCACGCAGAAACACCTAGATTGCAGATAAGCGCCTTTTCCCATTGACCGCGACGAACAGAGAAGATGCACAAGCTTCTTGCCATTGCGGCCGAACGGAAGGAGATATTTGCTCAAAACTTGCTGTGCTGGTGCAGACAGTGGCACCCGACATGCCTGCGTTGTCGTTTTCACCCGGGCACTCTTTGGGCGGGCGCAGCACGCAGAAACACCTAGATTGCAGATAAGCGCCTTTTCCCATTGACCGCGACGAACAGAGAAGATGCACAAGCTTCTTGCCATTGCGGCCGAACGGAAGGAGATATTTGCTCAAAACTTGCTGTGCTGGTGCAGACAGTGGCACCCGACATGCCTGCGTTGTCGTTTTCACCCGGGCACTCTTTGGGCGGGCGCAGCACGCAGAAACACCTAGATTGCAGATAAGCGCCTTTTCCCATTGACCGCGACGAACAGAGAAGATGCACAAGCTTCTTGCCATTGCGGCCGAACGGAAGGAGATATTTGCTCAAAACTTGCTGTGCTGGTGCAGACAGTGGCACCCGACATGCCTGCGTTGTCGTTTTCACCCGGGCACTCTTTGGGCGGGCGCAGCACGCAGAAACACCTAGATTGCAGATAAGCGCCTTTTCCCATTGACCGCGACGAACAGAGAAGATGCACAAGCTTCTTGCCATTGCGGCCGAACGGAAGGAGATATTTGCTCAAAACTTGCTGTGCTGGTGCAGACAGTGGCACCCGACATGCCTGCGTTGTCGTTTTCACCCGGGCACTCTTTGGGCGGGCGCAGCACGCAGAAACACCTAGATTGCAGATAAGCGCCTTTTCCCATTGACCGCGACGAACAGAGAAGATGCACAAGCTTCTTGCCATTGCGGCCGAACGGAAGGAGATATTTGCTCAAAACTTGCTGTGCTGGTGCAGACAGTGGCACCCGACATGCCTGCGTTGTCGTTTTCACCCGGGCACTCTTTGGGCGGGCGCAGCACGCAGAAACACCTAGATTGCAGATAAGCGCCTTTTCCCATTGACCGCGACGAACAGAGAAGATGCACAAGCTTCTTGCCATTGCGGCCGAACGGAAGGAGATATTTGCTCAAAACTTGCTGTGCTGGTGCAGACAGTGGCACCCGACATGCCTGCAGTTGTCGTTTTCACCCGGGCACTCTTTGGGCGGGCGCAGCACGCAGAAACACCTAGATTGCAGATAAGCGCCTTTTCCCATTGACCGCGACGAACAGAGAAGATGCACAAGCTTCTTGCCATTGCGGCCGAACGGAAGGAGATATTTGCTCAAAACTTGCTGTGCTGGTGCAGACAGTGGCACCCGACATGCCTGCGTTGTCGTTTTCACCCGGGCACTCTTTGGGCGGGCGCAGCACGCAGAAACACCTAGATTGCAGATAAGCGCCTTTTCCCATTGACCGCGACGAACAGAGAAGATGCACAAGCTTCTTGCCATTGCGGCCGAACGGAAGGAGATATTTGCTCAAAACTTGCTGTGCTGGTGCAGACAGTGGCACCCGACATGCCTGCGTTGTCGTTTTCACCCGGGCACTCTTTGGGCGGGCGCAGCACGCAGAAACACCTAGATTGCAGATAAGCGCCTTTTCCCATTGACCGCGACGAACAGAGAAGATGCACAAGCTTCTTGCCATTGCGGCCGAACGGAAGGAGATATTTGCTCAAAACTTGCTGTGCTGGTGCAGACAGTGGCACCCGACATGCCTGCGTTGTCGTTTTCACCCGGGCACTCTTTGGGCGGGCGCAGCACGCAGAAACACCTAGATTGCAGATAAGCGCCTTTTCCCATTGACCGCGACGAACAGAGAAGATGCACAAGCTTCTTGCCATTGCGGCCGAACGGAAGGAGATATTTGCTCAAAACTTGCTGTGCTGGTGCAGACAGTGGCACCCGACATGCCTGCGTTGTCGTTTTCACCCGGGCACTCTTTGGGCGGGCGCAGCACGCAGAAACACCTAGATTGCAGATAAGCGCCTTTTCCCATTGACCGCGACGAACAGAGAAGATGCACAAGCTTCTTGCCATTGCGGCCGAACGGAAGGAGATATTTGCTCAAAACTTGCTGTGCTGGTGCAGACAGTGGCACCCGACATGCCTGCGTTGTCGTTTTCACCCGGGCACTCTTTGGGCGGGCGCAGCACGCAGAAACACCTAGATTGCAGATAAGCGCCTTTTCCCATTGACCGCGACGAACAGAGAAGATGCACAAGCTTCTTGCCATTGCGGCCGAACGGAAGGAGATATTTGCTCAAAACTTGCTGTGCTGGTGCAGACAGTGGCACCCGACATGCCTGCGTTGTCGTTTTCACCCGGGCACTCTTTGGGCGGGCGCAGCACGCAGAAACACCTAGATTGCAGATAAGCGCCTTTTCCCATTGACCGCGACGAACAGAGAAGATGCACAAGCTTCTTGCCATTGCGGCCGAACGGAAGGAGATATTTGCTCAAAACTTGCTGTGCTGGTGCAGACAGTGGCACCCGACATGCCTGCGTTGTCGTTTTCACCCGGGCACTCTTTGGGCGGGCGCAGCACGCAGAAACACCTAGATTGCAGATAAGCGCCTTTTCCCATTGACCGCGACGAACAGAGAAGATGCACAAGCTTCTTGCCATTGCGGCCGAACGGAAGGAGATATTTGCTCAAAACTTGCTGTGCTGGTGCAGACAGTGGCACCCGACATGCCTGCGTTGTCGTTTTCACCCGGGCACTCTTTGGGCGGGCGCAGCACGCAGAAACACCTAGATTGCAGATAAGCGCCTTTTCCCATTGACCGCGACGAACAGAGAAGATGCACAAGCTTCTTGCCATTGCGGCCGAACGGAAGGAGATATTTGCTCAAAACTTGCTGTGCTGGTGCAGACAGTGGCACCCGACATGCCTGCGTTGTCGTTTTCACCCGGGCACTCTTTGGGCGGGCGCAGCACGCAGAAACACCTAGATTGCAGATAAGCGCCTTTTCCCATTGACCGCGACGAACAGAGAAGATGCACAAGCTTCTTGCCATTGCGGCCGAACGGAAGGAGATATTTGCTCAAAACTTGCTGTGCTGGTGCAGACAGTGGCACCCGACATGCCTGCGTTGTCGTTTTCACCCGGGCACTCTTTGGGCGGGCGCAGCACGCAGAAACACCTAGATTGCAGATAAGCGCCTTTTCCCATTGACCGCGACGAACAGAGAAGATGCACAAGCTTCTTGCCATTGCGGCCGAACGGAAGGAGATATTTGCTCAAAACTTGCTGTGCTGGTGCAGACAGTGGCACCCGACATGCCTGCGTTGTCGTTTTCACCCGGGCACTCTTTGGGCGGGCGCAGCACGCAGAAACACCTAGATTGCAGATAAGCGCCTTTTCCCATTGACCGCGACGAACAGAGAAGATGCACAAGCTTCTTGCCATTGCGGCCGAACGGAAGGAGATATTTGCTCAAAACTTGCTGTGCTGGTGCAGACAGTGGCACCCGACATGCCTGCGTTGTCGTTTTCACCCGGGCACTCTTTGGGCGGGCGCAGCACGCAGAAACACCTAGATTGCAGATAAGCGCCTTTTCCCATTGACCGCGACGAACAGAGAAGATGCACAAGCTTCTTGCCATTGCGGCCGAACGGAAGGAGATATTTGCTCAAAACTTGCTGTGCTGGTGCAGACAGTGGCACCCGACATGCCTGCGTTGTCGTTTTCACCCGGGCACTCTTTGGGCGGGCGCAGCACGCAGAAACACCTAGATTGCAGATAAGCGCCTTTTCCCATTGACCGCGACGAACAGAGAAGATGCACAAGCTTCTTGCCATTGCGGCCGAACGGAAGGAGATATTTGCTCAAAACTTGCTGTGCTGGTGCAGACAGTGGCACCCGACATGCCTGCGTTGTCGTTTTCACCCGGGCACTCTTTGGGCGGGCGCAGCACGCAGAAACACCTAGATTGCAGATAAGCGCCTTTTCCCATTGACCGCGACGAACAGAGAAGATGCACAAGCTTCTTGCCATTGCGGCCGAACGGAAGGAGATATTTGCTCAAAACTTGCTGTGCTGGTGCAGACAGTGGCACCCGACATGCCTGCGTTGTCGTTTTCACCCGGGCACTCTTTGGGCGGGCGCAGCACGCAGAAACACCTAGATTGCAGATAAGCGCCTTTTCCCATTGACCGCGACGAACAGAGAAGATGCACAAGCTTCTTGCCATTGCGGCCGAACGGAAGGAGATATTTGCTCAAAACTTGCTGTGCTGGTGCAGACAGTGGCACCCGACATGCCTGCGTTGTCGTTTTCACCCGGGCACTCTTTGGGCGGGCGCAGCACGCAGAAACACCTAGATTGCAGATAAGCGCCTTTTCCCATTGACCGCGACGAACAGAGAAGATGCACAAGCTTCTTGCCATTGCGGCCGAACGGAAGGAGATATTTGCTCAAAACTTGCTGTGCTGGTGCAGACAGTGGCACCCGACATGCCTGCGTTGTCGTTTTCACCCGGGCACTCTTTGGGCGGGCGCAGCACGCAGAAACACCTAGATTGCAGATAAGCGCCTTTTCCCATTGACCGCGACGAACAGAGAAGATGCACAAGCTTCTTGCCATTGCGGCCGAACGGAAGGAGATATTTGCTCAAAACTTGCTGTGCTGGTGCAGACAGTGGCACCCGACATGCCTGCGTTGTCGTTTTCACCCGGGCACTCTTTGGGCGGGCGCAGCACGCAGAAACACCTAGATTGCAGATAAGCGCCTTTTCCCATTGACCGCGACGAACAGAGAAGATGCACAAGCTTCTTGCCATTGCGGCCGAACGGAAGGAGATATTTGCTCAAAACTTGCTGTGCTGGTGCAGACAGTGGCACCCGACATGCCTGCGTTGTCGTTTTCACCCGGGCACTCTTTGGGCGGGCGCAGCACGCAGAAACACCTAGATTGCAGATAAGCGCCTTTTCCCATTGACCGCGACGAACAGAGAAGATGCACAAGCTTCTTGCCATTGCGGCCGAACGGAAGGAGATATTTGCTCAAAACTTGCTGTGCTGGTGCAGACAGTGGCACCCGACATGCCTGCGTTGTCGTTTTCACCCGGGCACTCTTTGGGCGGGCGCAGCACGCAGAAACACCTAGATTGCAGATAAGCGCCTTTTCCCATTGACCGCGACGAACAGAGAAGATGCACAAGCTTCTTGCCATTGCGGCCGAACGGAAGGAGATATTTGCTCAAAACTTGCTGTGCTGGTGCAGACAGTGGCACCCGACATGCCTGCGTTGTCGTTTTCACCCGGGCACTCTTTGGGCGGGCGCAGCACGCAGAAACACCTAGATTGCAGATAAGCGCCTTTTCCCATTGACCGCGACGAACAGAGAAGATGCACAAGCTTCTTGCCATTGCGGCCGAACGGAAGGAGATATTTGCTCAAAACTTGCTGTGCTGGTGCAGACAGTGGCACCCGACATGCCTGCGTTGTCGTTTTCACCCGGGCACTCTTTGGGCGGGCGCAGCACGCAGAAACACCTAGATTGCAGATAAGCGCCTTTTCCCATTGACCGCGACGAACAGAGAAGATGCACAAGCTTCTTGCCATTGCGGCCGAACGGAAGGAGATATTTGCTCAAAACTTGCTGTGCTGGTGCAGACAGTGGCACCCGACATGCCTGCGTTGTCGTTTTCACCCGGGCACTCTTTGGGCGGGCGCAGCACGCAGAAACACCTAGATTGCAGATAAGCGCCTTTTCCCATTGACCGCGACGAACAGAGAAGATGCACAAGCTTCTTGCCATTGCGGCCGAACGGAAGGAGATATTTGCTCAAAACTTGCTGTGCTGGTGCAGACAGTGGCACCCGACATGCCTGCGTTGTCGTTTTCACCCGGGCACTCTTTGGGCGGGCGCAGCACGCAGAAACACCTAGATTGCAGATAAGCGCCTTTTCCCATTGACCGCGACGAACAGAGAAGATGCACAAGCTTCTTGCCATTGCGGCCGAACGGAAGGAGATATTTGCTCAAAACTTGCTGTGCTGGTGCAGACAGTGGCACCCGACATGCCTGCGTTGTCGTTTTCACCCGGGCACTCTTTGGGCGGGCGCAGCACGCAGAAACACCTAGATTGCAGATAAGCGCCTTTTCCCATTGACCGCGACGAACAGAGAAGATGCACAAGCTTCTTGCCATTGCGGCCGAACGGAAGGAGATATTTGCTCAAAACTTGCTGTGCTGGTGCAGACAGTGGCACCCGACATGCCTGCGTTGTCGTTTTCACCCGGGCACTCTTTGGGCGGGCGCAGCACGCAGAAACACCTAGATTGCAGATAAGCGCCTTTTCCCATTGACCGCGACGAACAGAGAAGATGCACAAGCTTCTTGCCATTGCGGCCGAACGGAAGGAGATATTTGCTCAAAACTTGCTGTGCTGGTGCAGACAGTGGCACCCGACATGCCTGCGTTGTCGTTTTCACCCGGGCACTCTTTGGGCGGGCGCAGCACGCAGAAACACCTAGATTGCAGATAAGCGCCTTTTCCCATTGACCGCGACGAACAGAGAAGATGCACAAGCTTCTTGCCATTGCGGCCGAACGGAAGGAGATATTTGCTCAAAACTTGCTGTGCTGGTGCAGACAGTGGCACCCGACATGCCTGCGTTGTCGTTTTCACCCGGGCACTCTTTGGGCGGGCGCAGCACGCAGAAACACCTAGATTGCAGATAAGCGCCTTTTCCCATTGACCGCGACGAACAGAGAAGATGCACAAGCTTCTTGCCATTGCGGCCGAACGGAAGGAGATATTTGCTCAAAACTTGCTGTGCTGGTGCAGACAGTGGCACCCGACATGCCTGCGTTGTCGTTTTCACCCGGGCACTCTTTGGGCGGGCGCAGCACGCAGAAACACCTAGATTGCAGATAAGCGCCTTTTCCCATTGACCGCGACGAACAGAGAAGATGCACAAGCTTCTTGCCATTGCGGCCGAACGGAAGGAGATATTTGCTCAAAACTTGCTGTGCTGGTGCAGACAGTGGCACCCGACATGCCTGCGTTGTCGTTTTCACCCTGGCACTCTTTCGGCGGGCGCAGCATGCAGAAACACTTAGATTGCAGATAAGCGCCTTTCCCATTGACCGCGACGAACAGAGAAGATGCACAAGCTTCTTGCCATTGCGGCCGAACGGAAGGAGATATTTGCTCAAATCTTGCTGTGCTGGTGCAGACAGTGGCACCCGACATGCCTGCGTTGTCGTTTTCACCCGGGCACTCTTTGGGCGGGCGCCGCACGCAGAAACACCTAGATTGCAGATAAGCGCCTTTTCCCATTGACAGCGACGAACAGAGAAGATGCACAAGCTTCTTGCCATTGCGGCCGAACGGAAGGAGATATTTGCTCAAAACTTGCTGTGCTGGTGCAGACAGTGGCACCCGACATGCCTGGGTTGTCGTTTTCACCCGGGCACTCTTTGGGCGGGCGCAGCACGCAGAAACACCTAGATTGCAGATAAGCGCCTTTTCCCATTGACCGCGACGAACAGAGAAGATGCACAAGCTTCTTGCCATTGCGGCCGAACGGAAGGAGATATTTGCTCAAAACTTGCTGTGCTGGTGCAGACAGTGGCACCCGACATGCCTGCGTTGTCGTTTTCACCCGGGCACTCTTTGGGCGGGCGCAGCACGCAGAAACACCTAGATTGCAGATAAGCGCCTTTTCCCATTGACCGCGACGAACAGAGAAGATGCACAAGCTTCTTGCCATTGCGGCCGAACGGAAGGAGATATTTGCTCAAAACTTGCTGTGCTGGTGCAGACAGTGGCACCCGACATGCCTGCATTGTCGTTTTCACCCGGGCACTCTTTGGGCGGGCGCAGCACGCAGAAGCACCTAGATTGCAGATAAGCGCCTTTTCCCATTGACCGCGACGAACAGAGAAGATGCACAAGCTTCTTGCCATTGCGGCCGAACGGAAGGAGATATTTGCTCAAAACTTGCTGTGCTGGTGCAGACAGTGGCACCCGACATGCCTGCTTTGTCGTTTTCACCCGGGCACTCTTTGGGCGGGCGCAGCACGCAGAAACACCTAGATTGCAGATAAGCGCCTTCTCCCATTGACCGCGACGAACAGAGAAGATGCACAAGCTTCTTGCCATTGCGGCCGAACGGAAGGAGATATTTGCACAAAACTTGCTGTGCTGGTGCAGACAGTGGCACCCGACATGCCTGCTTTGTCGTTTTCACCCGGGCACTCTTTGGGCGGGCGCAGCACGCAGAAACACCTAGATTGCAGATAAGCGCCTTTCCCATTGACCGCGACGAACAGAGAAGATGCACAAGCTTCTTGCCATTGCGGCCGAACGGAAGGAGATATTTGCACAAAACTTGCTGTGCTGGTGCAGACAGTGGCACCCAACATGCCTGCGTTGTCGTTTTCACCCTGGCACTCTTTGGGCGGGCGCAGCATGCAGAAACACCTAGATTGCAGATAAGCGCCTTTCCCATTGACCGCGACGAACAGAGAAGATGCACAAGCTTCTTGCCATTGCGGCCGAACGGAAGGAGATATTTGCTCAAAACTTGCTGTGCTGGTGCAGACAGTGGCACCCAACATGCCTGCGTTGTCGTTTTCACCCTGGCACTCTTTGGGCGGGCGCAGCATGCAGAAACACTTAGATTGCAGATAAGCGCCTTTCCCATTGACCGCGACGAACAGAGAAGATGCACAAGCTTCTTGCCATTGCGGCCGAACGGAAGGAGATATTTGCTCAAATCTTGCTGTGCTGGTGCAGACAGTGGCACCCGACATGCCTGCGTTGTCGTTTTCACCCGGGCACTCTTTGGGCGGGCGCCGCACGCAGAAACACCTAGATTGCAGATAAGCGCCTTTTCCCATTGACAGCGACGAACAGAGAAGATGCACAAGCTTCTTGCCATTGCGGCCGAACGGAAGGAGATATTTGCTCAAAACTTGCTGTGCTGGTGCAGACAGTGGCACCCGACATGCCTGCGTTGTCGTTTTCACCCGGGCACTCTTTGGGCGGGCGCAGCACGCAGAAACACCTAGATTGCAGATAAGCGCCTTTTCCCATTGACCGCGACGAACAGAGAAGATGCACAAGCTTCTTGCCATTGCGGCCGAACGGAAGGAGATATTTGCTCAAAACTTGCTGTGCTGGTGCAGACAGTGGCACCCGACATGCCTGCGTTGTCGTTTTCACCCGGGCACTCTTTGGGCGGGCGCAGCACGCAGAAACACCTAGATTGCAGATAAGCGCCTTTTCCCATTGACCGCGACGAACAGAGAAGATGCACAAGCTTCTTGCCATTGCGGCCGAACGGAAGGAGATATTTGCTCAAAACTTGCTGTGCTGGTGCAGACAGTGGCACCCGACATGCCTGCGTTGTCGTTTTCACCCGGGCACTCTTTGGGCGGGCGCAGCACGCAGAAACACCTAGATTGCAGATAAGCGCCTTTTCCCATTGACCGCGACGAACAGAGAAGATGCACAAGCTTCTTGCCATTGCGGCCGAACGGAAGGAGATATTTGCTCAAAACTTGCTGTGCTGGTGCAGACAGTGGCACCCGACATGCCTGCGTTGTCGTTTTCACCCGGGCACTCTTTGGGCGGGCGCAGCACGCAGAAACACCTAGATTGCAGATAAGCGCCTTTTCCCATTGACCGCGACGAACAGAGAAGATGCACAAGCTTCTTGCCATTGCGGCCGAACGGAAGGAGATATTTGCTCAAAACTTGCTGTGCTGGTGCAGACAGTGGCACCCGACATGCCTGCGTTGTCGTTTTCACCCGGGCACTCTTTGGGCGGGCGCAGCACGCAGAAACACCTAGATTGCAGATAAGCGCCTTTTCCCATTGACCGCGACGAACAGAGAAGATGCACAAGCTTCTTGCCATTGCGGCCGAACGGAAGGAGATATTTGCTCAAAACTTGCTGTGCTGGTGCAGACAGTGGCACCCGACATGCCTGCGTTGTCGTTTTCACCCGGGCACTCTTTGGGCGGGCGCAGCACGCAGAAACACCTAGATTGCAGATAAGCGCCTTTTCCCATTGACCGCGACGAACAGAGAAGATGCACAAGCTTCTTGCCATTGCGGCCGAACGGAAGGAGATATTTGCTCAAAACTTGCTGTGCTGGTGCAGACAGTGGCACCCGACATGCCTGAGTTGTCGTTTTCACCCGGGCACTCTTTGGGCGGGCGCAGCACGCAGAAACACCTAGATTGCAGATAAGCGCCTTTTCCCATTGACCGCGACGAACAGAGAAGATGCACAAGCTTCTTGCCATTGCGGCCGAACGGAAGGAGATATTTGCTCAAAACTTGCTGTGCTGGTGCAGACAGTGGCACCCGACATGCCTGCGTTGTCGTTTTCACCCGGGCACTCTTTGGGCGGGCGCAGCACGCAGAAACACCTAGATTGCAGATAAGCGCCTTTTCCCATTGACCGCGACGAACAGAGAAGATGCACAAGCTTCTTGCCATTGCGGCCGAACGGAAGGAGATATTTGCTCAAAACTTGCTGTGCTGGTGCAGACAGTGGCACCCGACATGCCTGCGTTGTCGTTTTCACCCGGGCACTCTTTGGGCGGGCGCAGCACGCAGAAACACCTAGATTGCAGATAAGCGCCTTTTCCCATTGACCGCGACGAACAGAGAAGATGCACAAGCTTCTTGCCATTGCGGCCGAACGGAAGGAGATATTTGCTCAAAACTTGCTGTGCTGGTGCAGACAGTGGCACCCGACATGCCTGCGTTGTCGTTTTCACCCGGGCACTCTTTGGGCGGGCGCAGCACGCAGAAACACCTAGATTGCAGATAAGCGCCTTTTCCCATTGACCGCGACGAACAGAGAAGATGCACAAGCTTCTTGCCATTGCGGCCGAACGGAAGGAGATATTTGCTCAAAACTTGCTGTGCTGGTGCAGACAGTGGCACCCGACATGCCTGCGTTGTCGTTTTCACCCGGGCACTCTTTGGGCGGGCGCAGCACGCAGAAACACCTAGATTGCAGATAAGCGCCTTTTCCCATTGACCGCGACGAACAGAGAAGATGCACAAGCTTCTTGCCATTGCGGCCGAACGGAAGGAGATATTTGCTCAAAACTTGCTGTGCTGGTGCAGACAGTGGCACCCGACATGCCTGCGTTGTCGTTTTCACCCGGGCACTCTTTGGGCGGGCGCAGCACGCAGAAACACCTAGATTGCAGATAAGCGCCTTTTCCCATTGACCGCGACGAACAGAGAAGATGCACAAGCTTCTTGCCATTGCGGCCGAACGGAAGGAGATATTTGCTCAAAACTTGCTGTGCTGGTGCAGACAGTGGCACCCGACATGCCTGCGTTGTCGTTTTCACCCGGGCACTCTTTGGGCGGGCGCAGCACGCAGAAACACCTAGATTGCAGATAAGCGCCTTTTCCCATTGACCGCGACGAACAGAGAAGATGCACAAGCTTCTTGCCATTGCGGCCGAACGGAAGGAGATATTTGCTCAAAACTTGCTGTGCTGGTGCAGACAGTGGCACCCGACATGCCTGCGTTGTCGTTTTCACCCGGGCACTCTTTGGGCGGGCGCAGCACGCAGAAACACCTAGATTGCAGATAAGCGCCTTTTCCCATTGACCGCGACGAACAGAGAAGATGCACAAGCTTCTTGCCATTGCGGCCGAACGGAAGGAGATATTTGCTCAAAACTTGCTGTGCTGGTGCAGACAGTGGCACCCGACATGCCTGCGTTGTCGTTTTCACCCGGGCACTCTTTGGGCGGGCGCAGCACGCAGAAGCACCTAGATTGCAGATAAGCGCCTTTTCCCATTGACCGCGACGAACAGAGAAGATGCACAAGCTTCTTGCCATTGCGGCCGAACGGAAGGAGATATTTGCTCAAAACTTGCTGTGCTGGTGCAGACAGTGGCACCCGACATGCCTGCGTTGTCGTTTTCACCCGGGCACTCTTTGGGCGGGCGCAGCACGCAGAAACACCTAGATTGCAGATAAGCGCCTTTTCCCATTGACCGCGACGAACAGAGAAGATGCACAAGCTTCTTGCCATTGCGGCCGAACGGAAGGAGATATTTGCTCAAAACTTGCTGTGCTGGTGCAGACAGTGGCACCCGACATGCCTGCGTTGTCGTTTTCACCCGGGCACTCTTTGGGCGGGCGCAGCACGCAGAAACACCTAGATTGCAGATAAGCGCCTTTTCCCATTGACCGCGACGAACAGAGAAGATGCACAAGCTTCTTGCCATTGCGGCCGAACGGAAGGAGATATTTGCTCAAAACTTGCTGTGCTGGTGCAGACAGTGGCACCCGACATGCCTGCGTTGTCGTTTTCACCCGGGCACTCTTTGGGCGGGCGCAGCACGCAGAAACACCTAGATTGCAGATAAGCGCCTTTTCCCATTGACCGCGACGAACAGAGAAGATGCACAAGCTTCTTGCCATTGCGGCCGAACGGAAGGAGATATTTGCTCAAAACTTGCTGTGCTGGTGCAGACAGTGGCACCCGACATGCCTGCGTTGTCGTTTTCACCCGGGCACTCTTTGGGCGGGCGCAGCACGCAGAAACACCTAGATTGCAGATAAGCGCCTTTTCCCATTGACCGCGACGAACAGAGAAGATGCACAAGCTTCTTGCCATTGCGGCCGAACGGAAGGAGATATTTGCTCAAAACTTGCTGTGCTGGTGCAGACAGTGGCACCCGACATGCCTGCGTTGTCGTTTTCACCCGGGCACTCTTTGGGCGGGCGCAGCACGCAGAAACACCTAGATTGCAGATAAGCGCCTTTTCCCATTGACCGCGACGAACAGAGAAGATGCACAAGCTTCTTGCCATTGCGGCCGAACGGAAGGAGATATTTGCTCAAAACTTGCTGTGCTGGTGCAGACAGTGGCACCCGACATGCCTGCGTTGTCGTTTTCACCCGGGCACTCTTTGGGCGGGCGCAGCACGCAGAAACACCTAGATTGCAGATAAGCGCCTTTTCCCATTGACCGCGACGAACAGAGAAGATGCACAAGCTTCTTGCCATTGCGGCCGAACGGAAGGAGATATTTGCTCAAAACTTGCTGTGCTGGTGCAGACAGTGGCACCCGACATGCCTGCGTTGTCGTTTTCACCCGGGCACTCTTTGGGCGGGCGCAGCACGCAGAAACACCTAGATTGCAGATAAGCGCCTTTTCCCATTGACCGCGACGAACAGAGAAGATGCACAAGCTTCTTGCCATTGCGGCCGAACGGAAGGAGATATTTGCTCAAAACTTGCTGTGCTGGTGCAGACAGTGGCACCCGACATGCCTGCGTTGTCGTTTTCACCCGGGCACTCTTTGGGCGGGCGCAGCACGCAGAAACACCTAGATTGCAGATAAGCGCCTTTTCCCATTGACCGCGACGAACAGAGAAGATGCACAAGCTTCTTGCCATTGCGGCCGAACGGAAGGAGATATTTGCTCAAAACTTGCTGTGCTGGTGCAGACAGTGGCACCCGACATGCCTGCAGTTGTCGTTTTCACCCGGGCACTCTTTGGGCGGGCGCAGCACGCAGAAACACCTAGATTGCAGATAAGCGCCTTTTCCCATTGACCGCGACGAACAGAGAAGATGCACAAGCTTCTTGCCATTGCGGCCGAACGGAAGGAGATATTTGCTCAAAACTTGCTGTGCTGGTGCAGACAGTGGCACCCGACATGCCTGCGTTGTCGTTTTCACCCGGGCACTCTTTGGGCGGGCGCAGCACGCAGAAACACCTAGATTGCAGATAAGCGCCTTTTCCCATTGACCGCGACGAACAGAGAAGATGCACAAGCTTCTTGCCATTGCGGCCGAACGGAAGGAGATATTTGCTCAAAACTTGCTGTGCTGGTGCAGACAGTGGCACCCGACATGCCTGCGTTGTCGTTTTCACCCGGGCACTCTTTGGGCGGGCGCAGCACGCAGAAACACCTAGATTGCAGATAAGCGCCTTTTCCCATTGACCGCGACGAACAGAGAAGATGCACAAGCTTCTTGCCATTGCGGCCGAACGGAAGGAGATATTTGCTCAAAACTTGCTGTGCTGGTGCAGACAGTGGCACCCGACATGCCTGCGTTGTCGTTTTCACCCGGGCACTCTTTGGGCGGGCGCAGCACGCAGAAACACCTAGATTGCAGATAAGCGCCTTTTCCCATTGACCGCGACGAACAGAGAAGATGCACAAGCTTCTTGCCATTGCGGCCGAACGGAAGGAGATATTTGCTCAAAACTTGCTGTGCTGGTGCAGACAGTGGCACCCGACATGCCTGCGTTGTCGTTTTCACCCGGGCACTCTTTGGGCGGGCGCAGCACGCAGAAACACCTAGATTGCAGATAAGCGCCTTTTCCCATTGACCGCGACGAACAGAGAAGATGCACAAGCTTCTTGCCATTGCGGCCGAACGGAAGGAGATATTTGCTCAAAACTTGCTGTGCTGGTGCAGACAGTGGCACCCGACATGCCTGCGTTGTCGTTTTCACCCGGGCACTCTTTGGGCGGGCGCAGCACGCAGAAACACCTAGATTGCAGATAAGCGCCTTTTCCCATTGACCGCGACGAACAGAGAAGATGCACAAGCTTCTTGCCATTGCGGCCGAACGGAAGGAGATATTTGCTCAAAACTTGCTGTGCTGGTGCAGACAGTGGCACCCGACATGCCTGCGTTGTCGTTTTCACCCGGGCACTCTTTGGGCGGGCGCAGCACGCAGAAACACCTAGATTGCAGATAAGCGCCTTTTCCCATTGACCGCGACGAACAGAGAAGATGCACAAGCTTCTTGCCATTGCGGCCGAACGGAAGGAGATATTTGCTCAAAACTTGCTGTGCTGGTGCAGACAGTGGCACCCGACATGCCTGCGTTGTCGTTTTCACCCGGGCACTCTTTGGGCGGGCGCAGCACGCAGAAACACCTAGATTGCAGATAAGCGCCTTTTCCCATTGACCGCGACGAACAGAGAAGATGCACAAGCTTCTTGCCATTGCGGCCGAACGGAAGGAGATATTTGCTCAAAACTTGCTGTGCTGGTGCAGACAGTGGCACCCGACATGCCTGCGTTGTCGTTTTCACCCGGGCACTCTTTGGGCGGGCGCAGCACGCAGAAACACCTAGATTGCAGATAAGCGCCTTTTCCCATTGACCGCGACGAACAGAGAAGATGCACAAGCTTCTTGCCATTGCGGCCGAACGGAAGGAGATATTTGCTCAAAACTTGCTGTGCTGGTGCAGACAGTGGCACCCGACATGCCTGCGTTGTCGTTTTCACCCGGGCACTCTTTGGGCGGGCGCAGCACGCAGAAACACCTAGATTGCAGATAAGCGCCTTTTCCCATTGACCGCGACGAACAGAGAAGATGCACAAGCTTCTTGCCATTGCGGCCGAACGGAAGGAGATATTTGCTCAAAACTTGCTGTGCTGGTGCAGACAGTGGCACCCGACATGCCTGCGTTGTCGTTTTCACCCGGGCACTCTTTGGGCGGGCGCAGCACGCAGAAACACCTAGATTGCAGATAAGCGCCTTTTCCCATTGACCGCGACGAACAGAGAAGATGCACAAGCTTCTTGCCATTGCGGCCGAACGGAAGGAGATATTTGCTCAAAACTTGCTGTGCTGGTGCAGACAGTGGCACCCGACATGCCTGCGTTGTCGTTTTCACCCGGGCACTCTTTGGGCGGGCGCAGCACGCAGAAACACCTAGATTGCAGATAAGCGCCTTTTCCCATTGACCGCGACGAACAGAGAAGATGCACAAGCTTCTTGCCATTGCGGCCGAACGGAAGGAGATATTTGCTCAAAACTTGCTGTGCTGGTGCAGACAGTGGCACCCGACATGCCTGCGTTGTCGTTTTCACCCGGGCACTCTTTGGGCGGGCGCAGCACGCAGAAACACCTAGATTGCAGATAAGCGCCTTTTCCCATTGACCGCGACGAACAGAGAAGATGCACAAGCTTCTTGCCATTGCGGCCGAACGGAAGGAGATATTTGCTCAAAACTTGCTGTGCTGGTGCAGACAGTGGCACCCGACATGCCTGCGTTGTCGTTTTCACCCGGGCACTCTTTGGGCGGGCGCAGCACGCAGAAACACCTAGATTGCAGATAAGCGCCTTTTCCCATTGACCGCGACGAACAGAGAAGATGCACAAGCTTCTTGCCATTGCGGCCGAACGGAAGGAGATATTTGCTCAAAACTTGCTGTGCTGGTGCAGACAGTGGCACCCGACATGCCTGCGTTGTCGTTTTCACCCGGGCACTCTTTGGGCGGGCGCAGCACGCAGAAACACCTAGATTGCAGATAAGCGCCTTTTCCCATTGACCGCGACGAACAGAGAAGATGCACAAGCTTCTTGCCATTGCGGCCGAACGGAAGGAGATATTTGCTCAAAACTTGCTGTGCTGGTGCAGACAGTGGCACCCGACATGCCTGCGTTGTCGTTTTCACCCGGGCACTCTTTGGGCGGGCGCAGCACGCAGAAACACCTAGATTGCAGATAAGCGCCTTTTCCCATTGACCGCGACGAACAGAGAAGATGCACAAGCTTCTTGCCATTGCGGCCGAACGGAAGGAGATATTTGCTCAAAACTTGCTGTGCTGGTGCAGACAGTGGCACCCGACATGCCTGCGTTGTCGTTTTCACCCGGGCACTCTTTGGGCGGGCGCAGCACGCAGAAACACCTAGATTGCAGATAAGCGCCTTTTCCCATTGACCGCGACGAACAGAGAAGATGCACAAGCTTCTTGCCATTGCGGCCGAACGGAAGGAGATATTTGCTCAAAACTTGCTGTGCTGGTGCAGACAGTGGCACCCGACATGCCTGCGTTGTCGTTTTCACCCGGGCACTCTTTGGGCGGGCGCAGCACGCAGAAACACCTAGATTGCAGATAAGCGCCTTTTCCCATTGACCGCGACGAACAGAGAAGATGCACAAGCTTCTTGCCATTGCGGCCGAACGGAAGGAGATATTTGCTCAAAACTTGCTGTGCTGGTGCAGACAGTGGCACCCGACATGCCTGCGTTGTCGTTTTCACCCGGGCACTCTTTGGGCGGGCGCAGCACGCAGAAACACCTAGATTGCAGATAAGCGCCTTTTCCCATTGACCGCGACGAACAGAGAAGATGCACAAGCTTCTTGCCATTGCGGCCGAACGGAAGGAGATATTTGCTCAAAACTTGCTGTGCTGGTGCAGACAGTGGCACCCGACATGCCTGCGTTGTCGTTTTCACCCGGGCACTCTTTGGGCGGGCGCAGCACGCAGAAACACCTAGATTGCAGATAAGCGCCTTTTCCCATTGACCGCGACGAACAGAGAAGATGCACAAGCTTCTTGCCATTGCGGCCGAACGGAAGGAGATATTTGCTCAAAACTTGCTGTGCTGGTGCAGACAGTGGCACCCGACATGCCTGCGTTGTCGTTTTCACCCGGGCACTCTTTGGGCGGGCGCAGCACGCAGAAACACCTAGATTGCAGATAAGCGCCTTTTCCCATTGACCGCGACGAACAGAGAAGATGCACAAGCTTCTTGCCATTGCGGCCGAACGGAAGGAGATATTTGCTCAAAACTTGCTGTGCTGGTGCAGACAGTGGCACCCGACATGCCTGCGTTGTCGTTTTCACCCGGGCACTCTTTGGGCGGGCGCAGCACGCAGAAACACCTAGATTGCAGATAAGCGCCTTTTCCCATTGACCGCGACGAACAGAGAAGATGCACAAGCTTCTTGCCATTGCGGCCGAACGGAAGGAGATATTTGCTCAAAACTTGCTGTGCTGGTGCAGACAGTGGCACCCGACATGCCTGCGTTGTCGTTTTCACCCGGGCACTCTTTGGGCGGGCGCAGCACGCAGAAACACCTAGATTGCAGATAAGCGCCTTTTCCCATTGACCGCGACGAACAGAGAAGATGCACAAGCTTCTTGCCATTGCGGCCGAACGGAAGGAGATATTTGCTCAAAACTTGCTGTGCTGGTGCAGACAGTGGCACCCGACATGCCTGCGTTGTCGTTTTCACCCGGGCACTCTTTGGGCGGGCGCAGCACGCAGAAACACCTAGATTGCAGATAAGCGCCTTTTCCCATTGACCGCGACGAACAGAGAAGATGCACAAGCTTCTTGCCATTGCGGCCGAACGGAAGGAGATATTTGCTCAAAACTTGCTGTGCTGGTGCAGACAGTGGCACCCGACATGCCTGCGTTGTCGTTTTCACCCGGGCACTCTTTGGGCGGGCGCAGCACGCAGAAACACCTAGATTGCAGATAAGCGCCTTTTCCCATTGACCGCGACGAACAGAGAAGATGCACAAGCTTCTTGCCATTGCGGCCGAACGGAAGGAGATATTTGCTCAAAACTTGCTGTGCTGGTGCAGACAGTGGCACCCGACATGCCTGCGTTGTCGTTTTCACCCGGGCACTCTTTGGGCGGGCGCAGCACGCAGAAACACCTAGATTGCAGATAAGCGCCTTTTCCCATTGACCGCGACGAACAGAGAAGATGCACAAGCTTCTTGCCATTGCGGCCGAACGGAAGGAGATATTTGCTCAAAACTTGCTGTGCTGGTGCAGACAGTGGCACCCGACATGCCTGCGTTGTCGTTTTCACCCGGGCACTCTTTGGGCGGGCGCAGCACGCAGAAACACCTAGATTGCAGATAAGCGCCTTTTCCCATTGACCGCGACGAACAGAGAAGATGCACAAGCTTCTTGCCATTGCGGCCGAACGGAAGGAGATATTTGCTCAAAACTTGCTGTGCTGGTGCAGACAGTGGCACCCGACATGCCTGCGTTGTCGTTTTCACCCGGGCACTCTTTGGGCGGGCGCAGCACGCAGAAACACCTAGATTGCAGATAAGCGCCTTTTCCCATTGACCGCGACGAACAGAGAAGATGCACAAGCTTCTTGCCATTGCGGCCGAACGGAAGGAGATATTTGCTCAAAACTTGCTGTGCTGGTGCAGACAGTGGCACCCGACATGCCTGCGTTGTCGTTTTCACCCGGGCACTCTTTGGGCGGGCGCAGCACGCAGAAACACCTAGATTGCAGATAAGCGCCTTTTCCCATTGACCGCGACGAACAGAGAAGATGCACAAGCTTCTTGCCATTGCGGCCGAACGGAAGGAGATATTTGCTCAAAACTTGCTGTGCTGGTGCAGACAGTGGCACCCGACATGCCTGCGTTGTCGTTTTCACCCGGGCACTCTTTGGGCGGGCGCAGCACGCAGAAACACCTAGATTGCAGATAAGCGCCTTTTCCCATTGACCGCGACGAACAGAGAAGATGCACAAGCTTCTTGCCATTGCGGCCGAACGGAAGGAGATATTTGCTCAAAACTTGCTGTGCTGGTGCAGACAGTGGCACCCGACATGCCTGCGTTGTCGTTTTCACCCGGGCACTCTTTGGGCGGGCGCAGCACGCAGAAACACCTAGATTGCAGATAAGCGCCTTTTCCCATTGACCGCGACGAACAGAGAAGATGCACAAGCTTCTTGCCATTGCGGCCGAACGGAAGGAGATATTTGCTCAAAACTTGCTGTGCTGGTGCAGACAGTGGCACCCGACATGCCTGCGTTGTCGTTTT
This sequence comes from Hyla sarda, assembly GCF_029499605.1. Lineage (NCBI taxonomy): Eukaryota > Metazoa > Chordata > Amphibia > Anura > Hylidae > Hyla > Hyla sarda. The sequence goes on from NW_026609269.1 coordinate 24,186, forward strand.
CACCCGGGCACTCTTTGGGCGGGCGCAGCACGCAGAAACACCTAGATTGCAGATAAGCGCCTTTTCCCATTGACCGCGACGAACAGAGAAGATGCACAAGCTTCTTGCCATTGCGGCCGAACGGAAGGAGATATTTGCTCAAAACTTGCTGTGCTGGTGCAGACAGTGGCACCCGACATGCCTGCGTTGTCGTTTTCACCCGGGCACTCTTTGGGCGGGCGCAGCACGCAGAAACACCTAGATTGCAGATAAGCGCCTTTTCCCATTGACCGCGACGAACAGAGAAGATGCACAAGCTTCTTGCCATTGCGGCCGAACGGAAGGAGATATTTGCTCAAAACTTGCTGTGCTGGTGCAGACAGTGGCACCCGACATGCCTGCGTTGTCGTTTTCACCCGGGCACTCTTTGGGCGGGCGCAGCACGCAGAAACACCTAGATTGCAGATAAGCGCCTTTTCCCATTGACCGCGACGAACAGAGAAGATGCACAAGCTTCTTGCCATTGCGGCCGAACGGAAGGAGATATTTGCTCAAAACTTGCTGTGCTGGTGCAGACAGTGGCACCCGACATGCCTGCGTTGTCGTTTTCACCCGGGCACTCTTTGGGCGGGCGCAGCACGCAGAAACACCTAGATTGCAGATAAGCGCCTTTTCCCATTGACCGCGACGAACAGAGAAGATGCACAAGCTTCTTGCCATTGCGGCCGAACGGAAGGAGATATTTGCTCAAAACTTGCTGTGCTGGTGCAGACAGTGGCACCCGACATGCCTGCGTTGTCGTTTTCACCCGGGCACTCTTTGGGCGGGCGCAGCACGCAGAAACACCTAGATTGCAGATAAGCGCCTTTTCCCATTGACCGCGACGAACAGAGAAGATGCACAAGCTTCTTGCCATTGCGGCCGAACGGAAGGAGATATTTGCTCAAAACTTGCTGTGCTGGTGCAGACAGTGGCACCCGACATGCCTGCGTTGTCGTTTTCACCCGGGCACTCTTTGGGCGGGCGCAGCACGCAGAAACACCTAGATTGCAGATAAGCGCCTTTTCCCATTGACCGCGACGAACAGAGAAGATGCACAAGCTTCTTGCCATTGCGGCCGAACGGAAGGAGATATTTGCTCAAAACTTGCTGTGCTGGTGCAGACAGTGGCACCCGACATGCCTGCGTTGTCGTTTTCACCCGGGCACTCTTTGGGCGGGCGCAGCACGCAGAAACACCTAGATTGCAGATAAGCGCCTTTTCCCATTGACCGCGACGAACAGAGAAGATGCACAAGCTTCTTGCCATTGCGGCCGAACGGAAGGAGATATTTGCTCAAAACTTGCTGTGCTGGTGCAGACAGTGGCACCCGACATGCCTGCGTTGTCGTTTTCACCCGGGCACTCTTTGGGCGGGCGCAGCACGCAGAAACACCTAGATTGCAGATAAGCGCCTTTTCCCATTGACCGCGACGAACAGAGAAGATGCACAAGCTTCTTGCCATTGCGGCCGAACGGAAGGAGATATTTGCTCAAAACTTGCTGTGCTGGTGCAGACAGTGGCACCCGACATGCCTGCGTTGTCGTTTTCACCCGGGCACTCTTTGGGCGGGCGCAGCACGCAGAAACACCTAGATTGCAGATAAGCGCCTTTTCCCATTGACCGCGACGAACAGAGAAGATGCACAAGCTTCTTGCCATTGCGGCCGAACGGAAGGAGATATTTGCTCAAAACTTGCTGTGCTGGTGCAGACAGTGGCACCCGACATGCCTGCGTTGTCGTTTTCACCCGGGCACTCTTTGGGCGGGCGCAGCACGCAGAAACACCTAGATTGCAGATAAGCGCCTTTTCCCATTGACCGCGACGAACAGAGAAGATGCACAAGCTTCTTGCCATTGCGGCCGAACGGAAGGAGATATTTGCTCAAAACTTGCTGTGCTGGTGCAGACAGTGGCACCCGACATGCCTGCGTTGTCGTTTTCACCCGGGCACTCTTTGGGCGGGCGCAGCACGCAGAAACACCTAGATTGCAGATAAGCGCCTTTTCCCATTGACCGCGACGAACAGAGAAGATGCACAAGCTTCTTGCCATTGCGGCCGAACGGAAGGAGATATTTGCTCAAAACTTGCTGTGCTGGTGCAGACAGTGGCACCCGACATGCCTGCGTTGTCGTTTTCACCCGGGCACTCTTTGGGCGGGCGCAGCACGCAGAAACACCTAGATTGCAGATAAGCGCCTTTTCCCATTGACCGCGACGAACAGAGAAGATGCACAAGCTTCTTGCCATTGCGGCCGAACGGAAGGAGATATTTGCTCAAAACTTGCTGTGCTGGTGCAGACAGTGGCACCCGACATGCCTGCGTTGTCGTTTTCACCCGGGCACTCTTTGGGCGGGCGCAGCACGCAGAAACACCTAGATTGCAGATAAGCGCCTTTTCCCATTGACCGCGACGAACAGAGAAGATGCACAAGCTTCTTGCCATTGCGGCCGAACGGAAGGAGATATTTGCTCAAAACTTGCTGTGCTGGTGCAGACAGTGGCACCCGACATGCCTGCGTTGTCGTTTTCACCCGGGCACTCTTTGGGCGGGCGCAGCACGCAGAAACACCTAGATTGCAGATAAGCGCCTTTTCCCATTGACCGCGACGAACAGAGAAGATGCACAAGCTTCTTGCCATTGCGGCCGAACGGAAGGAGATATTTGCTCAAAACTTGCTGTGCTGGTGCAGACAGTGGCACCCGACATGCCTGCGTTGTCGTTTTCACCCGGGCACTCTTTGGGCGGGCGCAGCACGCAGAAACACCTAGATTGCAGATAAGCGCCTTTTCCCATTGACCGCGACGAACAGAGAAGATGCACAAGCTTCTTGCCATTGCGGCCGAACGGAAGGAGATATTTGCTCAAAACTTGCTGTGCTGGTGCAGACAGTGGCACCCGACATGCCTGCGTTGTCGTTTTTCACCCGGGCACTCTTTGGGCGGGCGCAGCACGCAGAAACACCTAGATTGCAGATAAGCGCCTTTTCCCATTGACCGCGACGAACAGAGAAGATGCACAAGCTTCTTGCCATTGCGGCCGAACGGAAGGAGATATTTGCTCAAAACTTGCTGTGCTGGTGCAGACAGTGGCACCCGACATGCCTGCGTTGTCGTTTTCACCCGGGCACTCTTTGGGCGGGCGCAGCACGCAGAAACACCTAGATTGCAGATAAGCGCCTTTTCCCATTGACCGCGACGAACAGAGAAGATGCACAAGCTTCTTGCCATTGCGGCCGAACGGAAGGAGATATTTGCTCAAAACTTGCTGTGCTGGTGCAGACAGTGGCACCCGACATGCCTGCGTTGTCGTTTTCACCCGGGCACTCTTTGGGCGGGCGCAGCACGCAGAAACACCTAGATTGCAGATAAGCGCCTTTTCCCATTGACCGCGACGAACAGAGAAGATGCACAAGCTTCTTGCCATTGCGGCCGAACGGAAGGAGATATTTGCTCAAAACTTGCTGTGCTGGTGCAGACAGTGGCACCCGACATGCCTGCGTTGTCGTTTTCACCCGGGCACTCTTTGGGCGGGCGCAGCACGCAGAAACACCTAGATTGCAGATAAGCGCCTTTTCCCATTGACCGCGACGAACAGAGAAGATGCACAAGCTTCTTGCCATTGCGGCCGAACGGAAGGAGATATTTGCTCAAAACTTGCTGTGCTGGTGCAGACAGTGGCACCCGACATGCCTGCGTTGTCGTTTTCACCCGGGCACTCTTTGGGCGGGCGCAGCACGCAGAAACACCTAGATTGCAGATAAGCGCCTTTTCCCATTGACCGCGACGAACAGAGAAGATGCACAAGCTTCTTGCCATTGCGGCCGAACGGAAGGAGATATTTGCTCAAAACTTGCTGTGCTGGTGCAGACAGTGGCACCCGACATGCCTGCGTTGTCGTTTTCACCCGGGCACTCTTTGGGCGGGCGCAGCACGCAGAAACACCTAGATTGCAGATAAGCGCCTTTTCCCATTGACCGCGACGAACAGAGAAGATGCACAAGCTTCTTGCCATTGCGGCCGAACGGAAGGAGATATTTGCTCAAAACTTGCTGTGCTGGTGCAGACAGTGGCACCCGACATGCCTGCGTTGTCGTTTTCACCCGGGCACTCTTTGGGCGGGCGCAGCACGCAGAAACACCTAGATTGCAGATAAGCGCCTTTTCCCATTGACCGCGACGAACAGAGAAGATGCACAAGCTTCTTGCCATTGCGGCCGAACGGAAGGAGATATTTGCTCAAAACTTGCTGTGCTGGTGCAGACAGTGGCACCCGACATGCCTGCGTTGTCGTTTTCACCCGGGCACTCTTTGGGCGGGCGCAGCACGCAGAAACACCTAGATTGCAGATAAGCGCCTTTTCCCATTGACCGCGACGAACAGAGAAGATGCACAAGCTTCTTGCCATTGCGGCCGAACGGAAGGAGATATTTGCTCAAAACTTGCTGTGCTGGTGCAGACAGTGGCACCCGACATGCCTGCGTTGTCGTTTTCACCCGGGCACTCTTTGGGCGGGCGCAGCACGCAGAAACACCTAGATTGCAGATAAGCGCCTTTTCCCATTGACCGCGACGAACAGAGAAGATGCACAAGCTTCTTGCCATTGCGGCCGAACGGAAGGAGATATTTGCTCAAAACTTGCTGTGCTGGTGCAGACAGTGGCACCCGACATGCCTGCGTTGTCGTTTTCACCCGGGCACTCTTTGGGCGGGCGCAGCACGCAGAAACACCTAGATTGCAGATAAGCGCCTTTTCCCATTGACCGCGACGAACAGAGAAGATGCACAAGCTTCTTGCCATTGCGGCCGAACGGAAGGAGATATTTGCTCAAAACTTGCTGTGCTGGTGCAGACAGTGGCACCCGACATGCCTGCGTTGTCGTTTTCACCCGGGCACTCTTTGGGCGGGCGCAGCACGCAGAAACACCTAGATTGCAGATAAGCGCCTTTTCCCATTGACCGCGACGAACAGAGAAGATGCACAAGCTTCTTGCCATTGCGGCCGAACGGAAGGAGATATTTGCTCAAAACTTGCTGTGCTGGTGCAGACAGTGGCACCCGACATGCCTGCGTTGTCGTTTTCACCCGGGCACTCTTTGGGCGGGCGCAGCACGCAGAAACACCTAGATTGCAGATAAGCGCCTTTTCCCATTGACCGCGACGAACAGAGAAGATGCACAAGCTTCTTGCCATTGCGGCCGAACGGAAGGAGATATTTGCTCAAAACTTGCTGTGCTGGTGCAGACAGTGGCACCCGACATGCCTGCGTTGTCGTTTTCACCCGGGCACTCTTTGGGCGGGCGCAGCACGCAGAAACACCTAGATTGCAGATAAGCGCCTTTTCCCATTGACCGCGACGAACAGAGAAGATGCACAAGCTTCTTGCCATTGCGGCCGAACGGAAGGAGATATTTGCTCAAAACTTGCTGTGCTGGTGCAGACAGTGGCACCCGACATGCCTGCGTTGTCGTTTTCACCCGGGCACTCTTTGGGCGGGCGCAGCACGCAGAAACACCTAGATTGCAGATAAGCGCCTTTTCCCATTGACCGCGACGAACAGAGAAGATGCACAAGCTTCTTGCCATTGCGGCCGAACGGAAGGAGATATTTGCTCAAAACTTGCTGTGCTGGTGCAGACAGTGGCACCCGACATGCCTGCGTTGTCGTTTTCACCCGGGCACTCTTTGGGCGGGCGCAGCACGCAGAAACACCTAGATTGCAGATAAGCGCCTTTTCCCATTGACCGCGACGAACAGAGAAGATGCACAAGCTTCTTGCCATTGCGGCCGAACGGAAGGAGATATTTGCTCAAAACTTGCTGTGCTGGTGCAGACAGTGGCACCCGACATGCCTGCGTTGTCGTTTTCACCCGGGCACTCTTTGGGCGGGCGCAGCACGCAGAAACACCTAGATTGCAGATAAGCGCCTTTTCCCATTGACCGCGACGAACAGAGAAGATGCACAAGCTTCTTGCCATTGCGGCCGAACGGAAGGAGATATTTGCTCAAAACTTGCTGTGCTGGTGCAGACAGTGGCACCCGACATGCCTGCGTTGTCGTTTTCACCCGGGCACTCTTTGGGCGGGCGCAGCACGCAGAAACACCTAGATTGCAGATAAGCGCCTTTTCCCATTGACCGCGACGAACAGAGAAGATGCACAAGCTTCTTGCCATTGCGGCCGAACGGAAGGAGATATTTGCTCAAAACTTGCTGTGCTGGTGCAGACAGTGGCACCCGACATGCCTGCGTTGTCGTTTTCACCCGGGCACTCTTTGGGCGGGCGCAGCACGCAGAAACACCTAGATTGCAGATAAGCGCCTTTTCCCATTGACCGCGACGAACAGAGAAGATGCACAAGCTTCTTGCCATTGCGGCCGAACGGAAGGAGATATTTGCTCAAAACTTGCTGTGCTGGTGCAGACAGTGGCACCCGACATGCCTGCGTTGTCGTTTTCACCCGGGCACTCTTTGGGCGGGCGCAGCACGCAGAAACACCTAGATTGCAGATAAGCGCCTTTTCCCATTGACCGCGACGAACAGAGAAGATGCACAAGCTTCTTGCCATTGCGGCCGAACGGAAGGAGATATTTGCTCAAAACTTGCTGTGCTGGTGCAGACAGTGGCACCCGACATGCCTGCGTTGTCGTTTTCACCCGGGCACTCTTTGGGCGGGCGCAGCACGCAGAAACACCTAGATTGCAGATAAGCGCCTTTTCCCATTGACCGCGACGAACAGAGAAGATGCACAAGCTTCTTGCCATTGCGGCCGAACGGAAGGAGATATTTGCTCAAAACTTGCTGTGCTGGTGCAGACAGTGGCACCCGACATGCCTGCGTTGTCGTTTTCACCCGGGCACTCTTTGGGCGGGCGCAGCACGCAGAAACACCTAGATTGCAGATAAGCGCCTTTTCCCATTGACCGCGACGAACAGAGAAGATGCACAAGCTTCTTGCCATTGCGGCCGAACGGAAGGAGATATTTGCTCAAAACTTGCTGTGCTGGTGCAGACAGTGGCACCCGACATGCCTGCGTTGTCGTTTTCACCCGGGCACTCTTTGGGCGGGCGCAGCACGCAGAAACACCTAGATTGCAGATAAGCGCCTTTTCCCATTGACCGCGACGAACAGAGAAGATGCACAAGCTTCTTGCCATTGCGGCCGAACGGAAGGAGATATTTGCTCAAAACTTGCTGTGCTGGTGCAGACAGTGGCACCCGACATGCCTGCGTTGTCGTTTTCACCCGGGCACTCTTTGGGCGGGCGCAGCACGCAGAAACACCTAGATTGCAGATAAGCGCCTTTTCCCATTGACCGCGACGAACAGAGAAGATGCACAAGCTTCTTGCCATTGCGGCCGAACGGAAGGAGATATTTGCTCAAAACTTGCTGTGCTGGTGCAGAGAGTGGCACCCGACATGCCTGCGTTGTCGTTTTCACCCGGGCACTCTTTGGGCGGGCGCAGCACGCAGAAACACCTAGATTGCAGATAAGCGCCTTTTCCCATTGACCGCGACGAACAGAGAAGATGCACAAGCTTCTTGCCATTGCGGCCGAACGGAAGGAGATATTTGCTCAAAACTTGCTGTGCTGGTGCAGACAGTGGCACCCGACATGCCTGCGTTGTCGTTTTCACCCGGGCACTCTTTGGGCGGGCGCAGCACGCAGAAACACCTAGATTGCAGATAAGCGCCTTTTCCCATTGACCGCGACGAACAGAGAAGATGCACAAGCTTCTTGCCATTGCGGCCGAACGGAAGGAGATATTTGCTCAAAACTTGCTGTGCTGGTGCAGACAGTGGCACCCGACATGCCTGCGTTGTCGTTTTCACCCGGGCACTCTTTGGGCGGGCGCAGCACGCAGAAACACCTAGATTGCAGATAAGCGCCTTTTCCCATTGACCGCGACGAACAGAGAAGATGCACAAGCTTCTTGCCATTGCGGCCGAACGGAAGGAGATATTTGCTCAAAACTTGCTGTGCTGGTGCAGACAGTGGCACCCGACATGCCTGCGTTGTCGTTTTCACCCGGGCACTCTTTGGGCGGGCGCAGCACGCAGAAACACCTAGATTGCAGATAAGCGCCTTTTCCCATTGACCGCGACGAACAGAGAAGATGCACAAGCTTCTTGCCATTGCGGCCGAACGGAAGGAGATATTTGCTCAAAACTTGCTGTGCTGGTGCAGACAGTGGCACCCGACATGCCTGCGTTGTCGTTTTCACCCGGGCACTCTTTGGGCGGGCGCAGCACGCAGAAACACCTAGATTGCAGATAAGCGCCTTTTCCCATTGACCGCGACGAACAGAGAAGATGCACAAGCTTCTTGCCATTGCGGCCGAACGGAAGGAGATATTTGCTCAAAACTTGCTGTGCTGGTGCAGACAGTGGCACCCGACATGCCTGCGTTGTCGTTTTCACCCGGGCACTCTTTGGGCGGGCGCAGCACGCAGAAACACCTAGATTGCAGATAAGCGCCTTTTCCCATTGACCGCGACGAACAGAGAAGATGCACAAGCTTCTTGCCATTGCGGCCGAACGGAAGGAGATATTTGCTCAAAACTTGCTGTGCTGGTGCAGACAGTGGCACCCGACATGCCTGCGTTGTCGTTTTCACCCGGGCACTCTTTGGGCGGGCGCAGCACGCAGAAACACCTAGATTGCAGATAAGCGCCTTTTCCCATTGACCGCGACGAACAGAGAAGATGCACAAGCTTCTTGCCATTGCGGCCGAACGGAAGGAGATATTTGCTCAAAACTTGCTGTGCTGGTGCAGACAGTGGCACCCGACATGCCTGCGTTGTCGTTTTCACCCGGGCACTCTTTGGGCGGGCGCAGCACGCAGAAACACCTAGATTGCAGATAAGCGCCTTTTCCCATTGACCGCGACGAACAGAGAAGATGCACAAGCTTCTTGCCATTGCGGCCGAACGGAAGGAGATATTTGCTCAAAACTTGCTGTGCTGGTGCAGACAGTGGCACCCGACATGCCTGCGTTGTCGTTTTCACCCGGGCACTCTTTGGGCGGGCGCAGCACGCAGAAACACCTAGATTGCAGATAAGCGCCTTTTCCCATTGACCGCGACGAACAGAGAAGATGCACAAGCTTCTTGCCATTGCGGCCGAACGGAAGGAGATATTTGCTCAAAACTTGCTGTGCTGGTGCAGACAGTGGCACCCGACATGCCTGCGTTGTCGTTTTCACCCGGGCACTCTTTGGGCGGGCGCAGCACGCAGAAACACCTAGATTGCAGATAAGCGCCTTTTCCCATTGACCGCGACGAACAGAGAAGATGCACAAGCTTCTTGCCATTGCGGCCGAACGGAAGGAGATATTTGCTCAAAACTTGCTGTGCTGGTGCAGACAGTGGCACCCGACATGCCTGCGTTGTCGTTTTCACCCGGGCACTCTTTGGGCGGGCGCAGCACGCAGAAACACCTAGATTGCAGATAAGCGCCTTTTCCCATTGACCGCGACGAACAGAGAAGATGCACAAGCTTCTTGCCATTGCGGCCGAACGGAAGGAGATATTTGCTCAAAACTTGCTGTGCTGGTGCAGACAGTGGCACCCGACATGCCTGCGTTGTCGTTTTCACCCGGGCACTCTTTGGGCGGGCGCAGCACGCAGAAACACCTAGATTGCAGATAAGCGCCTTTTCCCATTGACCGCGACGAACAGAGAAGATGCACAAGCTTCTTGCCATTGCGGCCGAACGGAAGGAGATATTTGCTCAAAACTTGCTGTGCTGGTGCAGACAGTGGCACCCGACATGCCTGCGTTGTCGTTTTCACCCGGGCACTCTTTGGGCGGGCGCAGCACGCAGAAACACCTAGATTGCAGATAAGCGCCTTTTCCCATTGACCGCGACGAACAGAGAAGATGCACAAGCTTCTTGCCATTGCGGCCGAACGGAAGGAGATATTTGCTCAAAACTTGCTGTGCTGGTGCAGACAGTGGCACCCGACATGCCTGCGTTGTCGTTTTCACCCGGGCACTCTTTGGGCGGGCGCAGCACGCAGAAACACCTAGATTGCAGATAAGCGCCTTTTCCCATTGACCGCGACGAACAGAGAAGATGCACAAGCTTCTTGCCATTGCGGCCGAACGGAAGGAGATATTTGCTCAAAACTTGCTGTGCTGGTGCAGACAGTGGCACCCGACATGCCTGCGTTGTCGTTTTCACCCGGGCACTCTTTGGGCGGGCGCAGCACGCAGAAACACCTAGATTGCAGATAAGCGCCTTTTCCCATTGACCGCGACGAACAGAGAAGATGCACAAGCTTCTTGCCATTGCGGCCGAACGGAAGGAGATATTTGCTCAAAACTTGCTGTGCTGGTGCAGACAGTGGCACCCGACATGCCTGCGTTGTCGTTTTCACCCGGGCACTCTTTGGGCGGGCGCAGCACGCAGAAACACCTAGATTGCAGATAAGCGCCTTTTCCCATTGACCGCGACGAACAGAGAAGATGCACAAGCTTCTTGCCATTGCGGCCGAACGGAAGGAGATATTTGCTCAAAACTTGCTGTGCTGGTGCAGACAGTGGCACCCGACATGCCTGCGTTGTCGTTTTCACCCGGGCACTCTTTGGGCGGGCGCAGCACGCAGAAACACCTAGATTGCAGATAAGCGCCTTTTCCCATTGACCGCGACGAACAGAGAAGATGCACAAGCTTCTTGCCATTGCGGCCGAACGGAAGGAGATATTTGCTCAAAACTTGCTGTGCTGGTGCAGACAGTGGCACCCGACATGCCTGCGTTGTCGTTTTCACCCGGGCACTCTTTGGGCGGGCGCAGCACGCAGAAACACCTAGATTGCAGATAAGCGCCTTTTCCCATTGACCGCGACGAACAGAGAAGATGCACAAGCTTCTTGCCATTGCGGCCGAACGGAAGGAGATATTTGCTCAAAACTTGCTGTGCTGGTGCAGACAGTGGCACCCGACATGCCTGCGTTGTCGTTTTCACCCGGGCACTCTTTGGGCGGGCGCAGCACGCAGAAACACCTAGATTGCAGATAAGCGCCTTTTCCCATTGACCGCGACGAACAGAGAAGATGCACAAGCTTCTTGCCATTGCGGCCGAACGGAAGGAGATATTTGCTCAAAACTTGCTGTGCTGGTGCAGACAGTGGCACCCGACATGCCTGCGTTGTCGTTTTCACCCGGGCACTCTTTGGGCGGGCGCAGCACGCAGAAACACCTAGATTGCAGATAAGCGCCTTTTCCCATTGACCGCGACGAACAGAGAAGATGCACAAGCTTCTTGCCATTGCGGCCGAACGGAAGGAGATATTTGCTCAAAACTTGCTGTGCTGGTGCAGACAGTGGCACCCGACATGCCTGCGTTGTCGTTTTCACCCGGGCACTCTTTGGGCGGGCGCAGCACGCAGAAACACCTAGATTGCAGATAAGCGCCTTTTCCCATTGACCGCGACGAACAGAGAAGATGCACAAGCTTCTTGCCATTGCGGCCGAACGGAAGGAGATATTTGCTCAAAACTTGCTGTGCTGGTGCAGACAGTGGCACCCGACATGCCTGCGTTGTCGTTTTCACCCGGGCACTCTTTGGGCGGGCGCAGCACGCAGAAACACCTAGATTGCAGATAAGCGCCTTTTCCCATTGACCGCGACGAACAGAGAAGATGCACAAGCTTCTTGCCATTGCGGCCGAACGGAAGGAGATATTTGCTCAAAACTTGCTGTGCTGGTGCAGACAGTGGCACCCGACATGCCTGCGTTGTCGTTTTCACCCGGGCACTCTTTGGGCGGGCGCAGCACGCAGAAACACCTAGATTGCAGATAAGCGCCTTTTCCCATTGACCGCGACGAACAGAGAAGATGCACAAGCTTCTTGCCATTGCGGCCGAACGGAAGGAGATATTTGCTCAAAACTTGCTGTGCTGGTGCAGACAGTGGCACCCGACATGCCTGCGTTGTCGTTTTCACCCGGGCACTCTTTGGGCGGGCGCAGCACGCAGAAACACCTAGATTGCAGATAAGCGCCTTTTCCCATTGACCGCGACGAACAGAGAAGATGCACAAGCTTCTTGCCATTGCGGCCGAACGGAAGGAGATATTTGCTCAAAACTTGCTGTGCTGGTGCAGACAGTGGCACCCGACATGCCTGCGTTGTCGTTTTCACCCGGGCACTCTTTGGGCGGGCGCAGCACGCAGAAACACCTAGATTGCAGATAAGCGCCTTTTCCCATTGACCGCGACGAACAGAGAAGATGCACAAGCTTCTTGCCATTGCGGCCGAACGGAAGGAGATATTTGCTCAAAACTTGCTGTGCTGGTGCAGACAGTGGCACCCGACATGCCTGCGTTGTCGTTTTCACCCGGGCACTCTTTGGGCGGGCGCAGCACGCAGAAACACCTAGATTGCAGATAAGCGCCTTTTCCCATTGACCGCGACGAACAGAGAAGATGCACAAGCTTCTTGCCATTGCGGCCGAACGGAAGGAGATATTTGCTCAAAACTTGCTGTGCTGGTGCA